>NC_135503.1:170342663-170642663 GCF_052857255.1 Amblyomma americanum
TCAAAACAGCCACGGCGTAATTATTGATTTGATGTATAGTATTCCAATCTGCACTTGTCTTCGTCCTGTCAAAAGGCCATGTTGTAAATATTGACTTGAAGTGTAATATTCCCAACAGCGCTTCTCTTCGTGCTGTCAAAACAGCCAAGGCATAATTATTGATTTGAAGTATAGAATTCCAAACTGCTCTTGTTTTCGTCCTGAAAAAAAGGCCATGTTGTAAATATTGATTTGAAGTATAGTATTCCCAACAGCGCTTCTATTCGAGCTGTCAAAACAGCCACGGCATAATTATTGATTTGAAGTATAGTATTCCAAACTGCCCTTGTCTTCGTCCTGTCAAAAGGTCACGTTTTAAAAATTGACTTGAAGTATAGTAATCCCAACAGCGCTTCTCTTTCTGCTGTCAAACCAGCCACGGCATAATTATTGATTTGAAGTATAGTATTCCAAACTACACTTGTCTTCGTCCTGTCAAAAGGCCATGTTGTAAATATTGATATGAAGTATAGTATTCCCAACAGCGCTTTTCTTCTTGCTGTCAAAAGAGCGACGGCATAAATATTGATTTGAAGAATAGTATTCCAAACTGCACTTGTGTTCGTCCTGTCAAAAGGTCACGTTATAAATATCGACTTGAAGTATAGTATTCCCAACAGCGCTTCTCTTCGTGCTGTCAAAACGGCCACGGCATAAATAATGATTTGAAGTATAGTATTCCAATCTGCACTTGTCTTCGTCCTGTAAAAAGGCCATGTTGTAAATATTGACTTGAAGTATAATATTCCCAACAGCGCTTCTCTTCGTGCTGTCAAAACAGCCACGGCATAAATATTGATTTGAAGTATAGTATTCCAAACTGCACTTGTCTTCGTCCTGTCAAAAGGCCATGTTGTAAATATTGACTTGAAGTATAGTATTCCCAACAGCGCTTCTCTTCGTGCTGTCAGAACAGCCAAGGCATAAATATTGATTTGAAGTATAGTATTCCAAACTGCACTTGCCTTCGTCCTGTCAAAAGGCCATGTTGTAAATATTGACTTGAACTATAGTATTCCCAACAGCGCTTCTATTCGAGCTGTCAAAACAGCCACGGTGTAAATATTGATTTGAAGTATAGTATTGCAAACTGCAGTTGTCTTCGTCCTGTCAAAAGGCCATGTTTAAATATTGACTTGAAGTATAGTATTCCCAACAGCGCTTCTCTTCGTGCTGTCAAAACAGCCACGGCGTAAATATTGATTTGAAGTATAGCACTACAAACTGCACTTGTCTTCGTCCTGTCAAAAGGTCATGTTTTAAATATTGACTTGAAGTATAGCATTTCCAACAGCTCTTCTCTTCGTGCTCTCAAAACAGCCACGGCGTAAACATTGATTTAAAGAAAGAAAGAAAGATTTATTTCAGCAGAGCAGTTACAGCATCTGCTTCAGGGGCAGAGGCTAAAGGCTGTGGCGCCTGACGAGGCCTCTGTCCCTCTGCAGTCAACGGAAGTGCAATACAAATTTGAGCATAACAAGAAGGTAAGTCACATAATTAATTTGAAGTATAGTATTCCAAACTGCACTTGTCTTCGTCCTGTCAAAAGGTCACCTTATAAATATTGACGTAAAGTAGAGTATTCCCAACAGCGCTTCTCTTCGTGCTGTCAAAACAGCCACGGCATAAATATTGATTTGAAGTATAGTATTCCAAACTGCCATTGTTTTCGTCCTGTCAAAAGGCAATGTTATAAATATTGATTTGAAGTATATTATTCCAAACTGCACTTGTCTTCGTAGTGTCAAAAGGTCACGTTATAAATATTGACTTGAAGTATAGTATTCCCAAAAGCGTTTCTGTTCGTGCTGTCAAAACAGCCACGGCGTAAATATTGATTTGAAGTATAGTATTCCAAACTGCACTTGTCTTCGTCCTGTCAAAAGTTCACGTTATAAATATTGACTTAGAGTATAGTATTTCCAACAGCGCTTCTCTTCGTGCTGTCAAAACAGCCACGGCGTAAATAATGATTTGAAGTGTAGTATTCCAATCTGCACTTGTCTTCGTCCTGTAAAAAGGCCATGTTGTAAATATTGACTTGAAGTATAATATTCCCAACAGCGCTTCTCTTCGTGCTGTCAAAACAGCCACGGCATAAATATTGATTTGAAGTATAGTATTCCAAACTGCTCTTGTTTTCGTCCTGCCAAAAGGCCATATTGTAAATATTGATTTGAAGTATAGTATTCAAAACTGCAATTGTCTTCGTCCTGTCAAAAGGTCACGTTATAAATATTGACTTGAAGTATAGTATTCCCAACAGCGCTTCTCTTCGCGCTGTCAAAACAGCCACGGCATAAATATTGATTTGAAGTATAGTATTCCAAACTGCACTTGTCTTCGTCCTGTCAAAAGGCCATGTTGTAAATATTGACTTGAAGTATAGTATTCCCAACAGCGCTTCTCTTCGTGCTGTCAGAACAGCCAAGGCATAAATATTGATTTGAAGTATAGTATTCCAAACTGCACTTGCCTTCGTCCTGTCAAAAGGCCATGTTGTAAATATTGACTTGAACTATAGTATTCCCAACAGCGCTTCTATTCGAGCTGTCAAAACAGCCACAGTGAGAATATTGACTTGAAGTATAGTATTGCAAACTGCAGTTGTCTTCGTCCTGTCAAAAGGCCATGTTTAAATATTGACTTGAAGTATAGTATTCCCAACAGCGCTTCTCTTCGTGCTGTCAAAACATCCTCGGCGTAATTATTGATTTTAAGTATAGTATTCCAATCTGCACTTGTCTTCGTCCTGTCAAAAGGCCATGTTGTAAATATTGACTTGAAGTATAGTATTCCCAACAGCGCTTCTCTTCGTGCTGTCAAAACAGCCACGGCATAAATATTGATTTGAAGTATAGTATTCCAAACTGCCCTGGTTTTCGTCCTGCCAAAAGGCCATGTTGTAAACATTGATATGAAGTATAGTATTCCAAACTGCACTTGTCTTCGTCCTGTCAAAAGGGCACGTTATAAATATTGACTGGAAGTATAGTATTCCCAACAGCGCTTCTATTCGCGCTGTCAAAAGAACCACGGCGTAAATATTGATTTGAAGTATAGTATTCCAAACTGCACTTGTCTTCTACCTGTCAAAAGGTCACGTTATAAATATTGACTTGAAGTATAGTATTCCCAACAGCGCTTCTCTTCGTGCTGTCAAAAGTGCCACGGCATAAATATTGATTTGAAGTATAGTATTCCAAACTGCACTTGTCTTCTTCCTGTCAAAAGGTCACGTTATAAATATTGACTTAGAGTATAGTATTTCCAACAGCGCTTCTCTTCGTGCTGTCAAAACAGCCACGGCATAAATAATGATTTGAAGTATAGTATTCCAATCTGCACTTGTCTTCGTCCTGGAAAGAGGCCATGTTGTAAATATTGACTTGAAGTATAATATTCCCAACAGCGCTTCTCTTCGTGCTGTCAAAACAGCCATGGCATAAATATTGATTTGAAGTATAGTATTCCAAACTGCTCTTGTTTTCGTCCTGCCAAAAGGCCATATTGTAAATATTGATTTGAAGTATAGTATTCCAAACTGCAATTGTCTTCGTCCTGTCAAAAGGTCACGTTATAAATATTGACTTGAAGTATAGTATTCCCAACAGCGCTTCTCTTCGCGCTGTCAAAACAGCCACGGCATAAATATTGATTTCAAGTACAGTATTCCAAACTGCACTTGTCTTCGTCCTGTCAAAAGGCCATTTTGTAAATATTGACTTGAAGTATAGTATTCCCAACACCGCTTCTCTTCGTGCTGTCAGAACAGCCAAGGCATAAATATTGATTTGAAGTATAGTATTCCAAACTGCACTTGCCTTCGTCCTGTCAAAAGGCCATGTTGTAAATATTGACTTGAACTATAGTATTCCCAACAGCGCTTCTATTCGAGCTGTCAAAACAGCCACAGTGTAAATATTGATTTGAAGTATAGTATTGCAAACTGCAGTTGTCTTCGTCCTGTCAAAAGGCCATGTTTAAATATTGACTTGAAGTATAGTATTCCCAACAGCGCTTCTCTTCGTGCTCTCAAAACAGCCACGGCGTAAATATTGATTTGAAGTATAGCACTACAAACTGCACTTGTCTTCGTCCTGTCAAAAGGTCATGTTTTAAATATTGACTTGAAGTATAGCATTCCCAACAGCGCTTCTATTCGTGCTCTCAAAACAGCCACGGCGTAAATATTGATTTAAAGAAAGAAAGATTTATTTCAGCAGAGCAGTTACAGCATCTGCTTCAGGGGCAGAGGCTAAAGGCTGTGGCGCCTGACGAGGCCTCTGTCCCTCTGCAGTCGACGGAAGTGCAATACAAATTTGAGCATAACAAGAAGGTAAATCACATAATTAATTTGAAGTATAGTATTCCAAACTGCACTTGTCTTCGTCCTGTCAAAAGGTCACGTTATAAATATTGACGTAAAGTAGAGTATTCCCAACAGCGCTTCTCTTCGTGCTGTCAAAACAGCCACGGCATAAATATTGATTTGAAGTATAGTATTCCAAACTGCAATTGTTTTCGTCCTGTCAAAAGGCCATGTTATAAATATTGATTTGAAGTATATTATTCCAAACTGCACTTGTCTTCGTACTGTCAAAAGGTCACGTTATAAATATTGACTTGAAGTATAGTATTCCCAAAAGCGCTTCTGGTCGTGCTGTCAAAACAGCCACGGCGTAAATATTGATTTCAAGTATAGTATTCCAAACTGCACTTGTCTTCGTCCTGTCAAAAGGTAACGTTTTAAATATTGACTTGAAGTATAGTATTCCCAACAGCGCTTCTCTTCGTGCTGTCAAAACATCCTCGGCGTAATTATTGATTTTAAGTATAGTATTCCAATCTGCACTTGTCTTCGTCCTGTCAAAAGGCCATGTTGTAAATATTGACTTGAAGTATAGTATTCCCAACAGCGCTTCGTGCTGTCAAAACAGCCACGGCATAAATATTGATTTGAAGTATAGTATTCCAAACTGCCCTGGTTTTCGTCCTGCCAAAAGGCCATGTTGTAAATATTGATATGAAGTATAGTATTCCAACTGCACTTGTCTTCGTCCTGTCAAAAGGGCACGTTATAAATATTGACTGGAAGTATAGTATTCCCAACAGCGCTTATCTTCGTGCTGTCAAAACAGCCACGGCGTAAATATTGATTTGAAGTATATTATTCCAAACTGGAGTTGTCTTCGTCCTGTCCAAAGGTCACGTTATAAATATTGACTTGAAGTATAGTATTCCCAACAGCGCTTCTCTTCGTGCTGTCAAAACAGCCACGGCATAAATATTGATTTGAAGTATAGTATTCCAAACAGCACTTGTCTTCGTCCTGTCAAAAGGCCATGTTGTATATATTGACTTGAAGTATAGCATTCCCAACAGCGCTTCCCTTCGTGCTGTCAAAACAGCCACGGCGTAAATATTGATTTGAAGCATAGTATTCCAAACTGCACTTGTCTTCGTCCTGTCAAAAGGTGACGTTATAAATACGAAGACGCAACGCGGAATACAAGCCAGGAGACCAAGTCTGGGTGTGGACGCCCATTAGCCGGCGTGGATTGAGTGAAAAGCTTTTGCGCCGCTATTTCGGCCCGTACAAGGTTCTTCGTCGGCTGGGTGAACTGGATTATGAAGTCATCCCTGACGCAATGACTGCATCCCAGCGACGCCGCGTACGACCAGAAGTTGTCCATATAGTCCGTCTGAAGCCGTATTATGCGCGCTAAAGGCCGCTGCATTTCCACGCTCTATTTTCGCAAGATCCGTATTTTATCCCTTACTAGTCGCATAATTTGTTTTAATGCATCGGGTCGATGCTTCTTTGAGAGGGGAGTAATGCCGCCAATATTTGCAGTGTTTGTTCGTTTTTCAAATCTGCCGCGACACCACCTTAACGCTTTATTTGCGACGCAAGACGCGACTAGATTTACCTCGATTGATCGCAGCCAGGCAAAGCTGATTCTACGTTGTTCCGGAATGTTCTAGTAACTTTGCGCCCTTTATCTCGAATGTTCGCTATCAGCTTTAAATTGAGCACGGCCGACAGCGGCGGGCATTCTATTCGACGACCGCCGAGCACGCTTGTCGCTTCGCCGCCGCCGAGTGATTCAGTCCATTTTGGGTGCAAGTCAGCCCCATAAACCGTTCCTTTAGAATACCCTTTCGTCTGTCTTCATCGCTGCTTCGACTGCCGTCACCACTACGTGACAATATTGACTTGAAGTATAGTATTCCCAACAGCGCTTCTCTTCGTGCTGTCAAAACAGCCACGGCGTAAATATTGATTTGAAGTATAGTATTCCAATCCGCACTTGTCTTCGTCCTGTCAAAAGGCCATGTTGTAAATATTGACTTGAAGTATAATATTCCCAACAGCGCTTCTCTTCGTGCTGTCAGAACAGCCACGGCATAATTATTGATTTGAAGTATAGTGTTCCAAACTGCACTTGTCTTCGTCCGGTCAAAAGGCCATGTTGTAAATATTGACTTGAAGTATAGTATTCCCAACAGCACTTCTCTTCGTGCTGTCAAAACAGCCACGGCATAATTAGAGATTTGAAGTATAGTTTTCCCAACTGCACTTGTCTTCGTCCTGTCAAAAGGTCACGTTATAAATAATGACTTGAAGTATAGTAATCCCAACAGCGCTTCTCTTTGTGCTGTCAAAACAGTCACGGCATAAATATTGATTTGAAGTATAGTATTCCAAACTGCCCTTGTCTTCGTCCTGTCAAAAGGTCACGTTATAAATATTGACTTGAAGTATGGTATTCCCAACAGCGCTTCTCTTCGCGCTGTCAAAACAGCCACGGCATAAATATTGATTTGAAATATAGTATTCCAAACTGCACTTGTCTTCGTCCTGTCAAAAGGCCATGTTGTAAATATGGAATTGAAGTATAGTATTCCCAACAGCGCTTCTCTTCGTGCTGTCAGAACAGCCACGGCATAATTATTGATTTGAAGTATAGTGTTCCAAACTGCACTTGTCTTCGTCCTGTCGAAAGGCCATGTTGTAAATATTGACTTGAAGTATAGTACTCCCAACAGCGCTTCTCTTCGTGCTGTCTAAACAGCCAAAGCGTAAACATTGATTTGAAGTATATTATTCCAAACTGGACTTGTCTTCATCCTGTCTAAAGGTCACGTTATAAATATTGACTTGAAGTATAGTATTCTCAACAGCGCTTTTCTTCGTGCTGTCAAAACAGCCACGGCATAAATAATGATTTGAAATATAGTATTTCAAACTGCACTTGTCTTCGTCCGGTCAAAAGGCCATGTTGTAAATATTGACTTGAAGTATAATATTCCCAACAGCGCTTCTCTTCGTGCTGTCAAAACAGCCACGGCATAATTATTGATTTGAAGTATAGAATTCCAAACTGCTCTTGTTTTCGTCCTGAAAAAAAGGCCATGTTGTAAATATTGATTTGAAGTATAGTATTCCCAACAGCGCTTCTATTCGAGCTGTCAAAACAGCCACGGCATAATTATTGATTTGAAGTATAGTATTCCAAACTGCCCTTGTCTTCGTCCTGTCAAAAGGTCACGTTATAAATATTGACTTGAAGTATGGTATTCCCAACAGCGCTTCTCTTTGTGCTGTCAAAACAGCCACGGCATAAATATTGATTTGAAATATAGTATTCCAAACTGCACTTGTCTTCGTCCTGTCAAAAGGCCATGTTGTAAATATGGAATTGAAGTATAGTATTCCCAACAGCGCTTCTCTTCGTGCTGTCAGAACAGCCACGGCATAATTATTGATTTGAAGTATAGTGTTCCAAACTGCACTTGTCTTCGTCCTGTCAAAAGGCCATGTTGTAAATATTGACTTGAAGTATAATATTCCCAACAGCGCTTCTCTTCGTGCTGTCAAAACAGCCACGGCATAATTATTGATTTGAAGTATAGAATTCCAAACTGCTCTTGTTTTCGTCCTGAAAAAAAGGCCATGTTGTAAATATTGATTTGAAGTATAGTATTCCCAACAGCGCTTCTATTCGAGCTGTCAAAACAGCCACGGCATAATTATTGATTTGAAGTATAGTATTCCAAACTGCCCTTGTCTTCGTCCTGTCAAAAGGTCACGTTATAAATAATGACTTGAAGTATAGTAATCCCAACAGCGCTTCTCTTTGTGCTGTCAAAACAGTCACGGCATAAATATTGATTTGAAGTATAGTATTCCAAACTACACTTGTCTTCGTTCTATCAAAAGGCCATGTTATAAATATTTACTTGAAGTATAGTATTCCCAAAAGCGCTTCTCTTCGTGCTGTCAAAAGAACCACGGCATAAATATTGATTTGAAGTATAGTATTTCAAACCGCACTTGTCCTCGTCCTGTCAAAAGGCCATGTTGAAAATATTGACTTGAAGTATAGTATTCCCAACAGCACTTCTCTTCGTGCTGTCAAAACAGCCACGGCGTAAAAATTGATTTGAAGTACAGTATTCCAAACTGCACTTGTCTTCGTCTTGTCAAAAGGTCAAGTTATAAATATTGACTTGAAGTATAGTATTCCAAACTACACTTGTCTCCGTCCTGTCAAAAGGCCATGTTTTAAATATTGACCTAAAGTATAGTATTCCCAACAGCGCTTCTCTTCGTGCTGTCAAAACAGCCACGGCGTAAATATTGATTTGAAGTATAGTACTCCAAACTGCACTTGTCTTCGTCCTGTCAAAAGGCCATGTTGTAAATATTGAGTTGAAGTATAGCATTCCCAACAGCGCTTCCCTTCGTGCTGTCAAAACAGCCACGGCGTAAATATTGATTTGAAGCATAGTATTCCAAACTGCACTTGTCTTCGTCCTGTCAAAAGGTGACGTTATAAATACGAAGACGCAATGCGGAATACAAGCCAGGAGACCAAGTCTGGGTGTGGACGCCCATTAGCCGGCGTGGATTGAGTGAAAAGCTTTTGCGCCGCTATTTCGGCCCGTACAAGGTTCTTCGTCGGCTGGGTGAACTGGATTATGAAGTCATCCCTGACGCAATGACTGCATCCCAGCGACGCCGCGTACGACCAGAAGTTGTCCATATAGTCCGTCTGAAGCCGTATTATGCGCGCTAAAGGCCGCTGCATTTCCACGCTCTATTTTCGCAAGATCCGTTTTTTATCCCTTACTAGTCGCATAATTTGTTTTAATGCATCGGGTCGATGCTTCTTTGAGAGGGGAGTAATGCCGCCAATATTTGCAGTGTTTGTTCGTTTTTCAAATCTGCCGCGACACCACCTTATCGCTTTATTTGTGACGCAAGACGCGACTAGATTTACCTCGATTGATCGCAGCCAGGCAAAGCTGATTCTACGTTGTTCCGGAATGTTCTAGTAACTTTGCGCCCTTTATCTCGAATGTTCGCTATCAGCTTTAAATTGAGCACGGCCGACAGGGGCGGGCATTCTATTCGACGACCGCCGAGCACGCTTGTCGCTTCGCCGCCGCCGAGTGATTCAGTCCATTTTGGGTGCAAGTCAGCCCCATAAACCGTTCCTTTAGAATACCCTTTCGTCTGTCTTCATCGCTGCTTCGACTGCCGTCACCACTACGTGACAATATTGACTTGAAGTATAGTATTCCCAACAGCGCTTCTCTTCGTGCTGTCAAAACAGCCACGGCGTAAATATTGATTTGAAGTATATTATTCCAATCTGCACTTGTCTTCGTCCTGTCAAAAGGCCATGTTGTAAATATTGACTTGAAGTATAATATTCCCAACAGCGCTTCTCTTCGTGCTGTCAGAACAGCCACGGCATAATTATTGATTTGAAGTATAGTGTTCCAAACTGCACTTGTCTTCGTCCGGTCAAAAGGCCATGTTGTAAATATTGACTTGAAGTATAGTATTCCCAACAGCACTTCTCTTCGTGCTGTCAAAACAGCCACGGCATAATTATAGATTTGAAGTATAGTTTTCCCAACTGCACTTGTCTTCGTCCTGTCAAAAGGTCACGTTATAAATAATGACTTGAAGTATAGTAATCCCAACAGCGCTTCTCTTTGTGCTGTCAAAACAGTCACGGCATAAATATTGATTTGAAGTATAGTATTCCAAACTACACTTGTCTTCGTTCCATCAAAAGGCCATGTTATAAATATTTACTTGAAGTATAGTATTCCCAAAAGCGCTTCTCTTCGTGCTGTCAAAAGAGCCACGGCATAAATATTGATTTGAAGTATAGTATTCCAAACCGCACTTGTCCTCGTCCTGTCAAAAGGCCATGTTGAAAATATTGACTTGAAGTATAGTATTCCCAACAGCACTTCTCTTCGTGCTGTCAAAACAGCCACGGCGTAAAAATTGATTTGAAGTACAGTATTCCAAACTGCACTTGTCTTCGTCCTGTCAAAAGGTCAAGTTATAAATATTGACTTGAAGTATAGTATTCCAAACTACACTTGTCTTCGTCCTGTCAAAAGGCCATGTTGTAAATATTGACCTAAAGTATAGTATTCCCAACAGCGCATCTCTTCGTGCTCTCAAAACAGCCACGGCGTAAATATTGATTTGAAGTTTAGTACACCAAACTGCACTTGTCTTCGTCCTGTCAAAAGGCCATGTTGTAAATATTGACTTGAAGTATAGCATTCCCAACAGCGCTTCTCTTCGTGCTGTCAAAACAGCCACGGCGTAAATATTGATTTGAAGTATAGTATTCCAAACTGCACTTGTCTTCGTCCTGTCAAAAGGTGACGTTATAAATATTGACTTGAAGTATAGTATTCCCAACAGCGCTTCTCTTCGTGCTGTCAAAACAGCCACAGCGTAATTATTGATTTGATGTATAGTATTCCAATCTGCACTTGTCTTCGTCCTGTCAAAAGGCCATGTTGTAAATATTGACTTGAAGTATATTATTCCCAACAGCGCTTCTCTTCGTGCTGTCAAAACAGCCACGGCATAATTATTGATATGAAGTATAGAATTCCAAACTGCTCTTGTTTTCGTCCTGAAAAAAAGGCCATGTTGTAAATATTGATTTGAAGTATAGTATTCCCAACAGCGCTTCTATTCGAGCTGTCAAAACAGCCACGGCATAATTATTGATTTGAAGTATAGTATTCCAAACTGCCCTTGTCTTCGTCCTGTCAAAAGGTCACGTTATAAATATTGACTTGAAGTATGGTATTCCCAACAGCGCTTCTCTTCGCGCTGTCAAAACAGCCACGGCATAAATATTGATTTGAAATATAGTATTCCAAACTGCACTTGTCTTCGTCCTGTCAAAAGGCCATGTTTTAAATATGGAATTGAAGTATAGTATTCTCAACAGCGCTTCTCTTCGTGCTGTCAGAACAGCCACGGCATAATTATTGATTTGAAGTATAGTGTTCCAAACTGCACTTGTCTTCGTCCTGTCGAAAGGCCATGTTGTAAATATTGACTTGAAGTATAGTACTCCCAACAGCGCTTCTCTTCGTGCTGTCTAAACAGCCAAAGCGTAAACATTGATTTGAAGTATATTATTCCAAACTGGACTTGTCTTCGTCCTGTCTAAAGGTCACGTTATAAATATTGACTTGAAGTATAGTATTCTCAACAGCGCTTCTCTTCGTGCTGTCAAAACAGCCACGGCATAAATAATGATTTGAAATATAGTATTTCAAACTGCACTTGTCTTCGTCCTGTCAAAAGGCCATGTTGTAAATATTGACTTGAAGTATAATATTCCCAACAGCGCTTCTCTTCGTGCTGTCAAAACAGCCACGGCATAATTATTGATTTGAAGTATAGAATTCCAAACTGCTCTTGTTTTCGTCCTGAAAAAAAGGCCATGTTGTAAATATTGATTTGAAGTATAGTATTCCCAACAGCGTTTCTATTCGAGCTGTCAAAACAGCCACGGCATAATTATTGATTTGAAGTATAGTATTCCAAACTGCCCTTGTCTTCGTCCTGTCAAAAGGTCACGTTATAAATATTGACTTGAAGTATGGTATTCCCAACAGCGCTTCTCTTCGCGCTGTCAAAACAGCCACGGCATAAATATTGATTTGAAATATAGTATTCCAAACTGCACTTGTCTTCGTCCTGTCAAAAGGCCATGTTGTAAATATGGAATTGAAGTATAGTATTCCCAACAGCGCTTCTCTTTGTGCTGTCAGAACAGCCACGGCATAATTATTGATTTGAAGTATAGTGTTCCAAACTGAACTTGTCTTCGTCCTGTCAAAAGGCCATGTTGTAAATATTGACTTGAAGTATAGTACTCCCAACAGCGCTTCTCTTCGTGCTGTCTAAACAGCCAAAGCGTAAACATTGATTTGAAGTATATTATTCCAAACTGGACTTGTCTTCGTCCTGTCTAAAGGTCACGTTATAAATATTGACTTGAAGTATAGTATTCTCAACAGCGCTTCTCTTCGTGCTGTCAAAACAGCCACGGCATAAATAATGATTTGAAATATAGTATTTCAAACTGCACTTGTCTTCGTCCTGTCAAAAGGCCATGTTGTAAATATTGACTTGAAGTATAGTATTCCCAACAGCGCTTCTCTTCGTGCTGTCAAAACAGCCACGGCATAAATATTGATTTTGAAGTATAGTATTTCAAACTGCACTTGTCTTCGTCCTGTCAGAAGGCCATGTTGTTATTATTGACTTGAAGTATAGTATTCCCAACAGCGCTTCTCTTCGTGCTGTCAAAACAGCCTCGGCGTAAACATTGATTTGAAGTATAGTATTCCAAACTGTACTTGTCTTCGTCCTGTCAAAAGGTCAGGTTATAAATATTGACTTGAAGTATAGTATTCCCAACAGCGCTTCTCTTCGTGCTGTCAAAACAGCCACGGCATAAATATTGATTTGAAGTATAGAATTCCAAACTGCACTTGTCTTCGTACTGTAAAAAGATCACGTTATAAATATTGACTTGAAGTATAGTATTCCCATCAGCGCTTCTCTTCGTGCTGTCATAGCAGCCACGACATAATTATTGATTTGAAGAATAGTATTCCAAACTGCACTTATTTTCGTCCTGTCAAAAGGCCATGTTGTAAATATTGATTTGAAGTATAGTATTCCAAACTGCACTTGTCTACGTCCTGTCAAAAGGTCACGTTATAAATATTGATTTGAAGTACAGTATTCCAAACTGCACTTGTCTTCGTCCTGTCTAAAGGTCACGTTATAAATATTGACTTGAAGTATAGTATTCCAAACTACACTTGTCTTCGTCCTGTCAAAAGGCCATGTTGTAAATATTGACTTGAAGTACAGTATTCCCAACAGCGCTTCTCTTCGTGCTGTCAAAAGAGCCACGGCATAAATATTGATTTGAAGTATAGTATTCCAAACTGCACTTGTCTTCATCCTGTCAAAAGGCCGTGTTGTAAATATTGACTTGAAGTATAGTATTCCCAACAGCACTTCTCTTCGTGCTGTCAAAACAGCCACGGCATAATTATTGATTTGAAGTATAGTATTCCAAACTACACTTGTCTTCGTCCTGTCAAAAGGCCATGTTGTAAATATTGATATGAAGTATAGTATTCCCAACAGCGCTTTTCTTCATGCTGTCAAAAGAGCGACGGCATAAATATTGATTTGAAGAAAAGTATTCCAAACTGCACTTGTGTTCGTCCTCTCAAAAGGTCACGTTATAAATATTGACTTGAAGTATAGTATTCCCAACGGCGCTTCTCTTCGTGCTGTCAAAACAGCCACGGCATAAATATTGATTTGAAGTATAGTATTCCAAAATGCACTTGTCTTCGTCCTGTCAAAAGGTCACGTTATAAATATTGACTTAGAGTATAGTATTCCCAACAGCGCTTCTCTTCGTGCTGTCAGAACAGCCAAGGCATAAATATTGATTTGATGTATAGTATTCCAAACTGCACTTGCCTTCGTCCTGTCAAAAGGCCATGTTGTAAATATTGACTTGAACTATAGTATTCCCAACAGCGCTTCTATTCGAGCTGTCAAAACAGCCACGGTGTAAATATTGATTTGAAGTATAGTATTGCAAACTGAAGTTGTCTTCGTCCTGTCAAAAAGCCATGTTTAAATATTGACTCGAAGTATAGTATTCCCAACAGCGCTTCTCTTCGTGCTGTCAAAACAGCCACGGCGTAAATATTGATTTGAAGTATAGCACTACAAACTGCACTTGTCTTCGTCCTGTCAAAAGGTCATGTTTTAAATATTGACTTGAAGTATAGCATTCCCAACAGCGCTTCTCTTCGTGCTCTCAAAACAGCCACGGCGTAAATATTGATTTAAAGAAAGAAAGAAAGATTTATTTCAGCAGAGCAGTTACAGCATCTGCTTCAGGGGCAGAGGCTAAAGGCTGTGGCGCCTGACGAGGCCTCTGTCCCTCTGCAGTCGACGGAAGTGCAATACAAATTTGAGCATACCAAGAAGGTAAGTCACATAATTTGAAGTATAGTATTCCAAACTGCACTTGTCTTCGTCCTGTCAAAAGGTCACGTTATAAATATTGACGTAAAGTAGAGTATTCCCAAAAGCGCTTCTGTTCGTGCTGTAAAAACAGCCACGGCGTAAATATTGATTTGAAGTATAGTATTCCAAACTGCACTTGTCTTCGTCGTGTCAAAAGGTGACGTTATAAATATTGACTTGAAGTATAGTATTCCCAACAGCGCTTCTCTTCGTGCTATCAAAACATCCTCGGCGTAATTATTGATTTTAAGTATAGTATTCAAATCTGCACTTGTCTTCGTCCTGTCAAAAGGCCATGTTGTAAATATTGACTTGAAGTATAGTATTCCCAACAGCGCTTCTCTTCGTGCTGTCAAAACAGCCACGGCATAAATATTGATTTGAAGTATAGTATTCCAAACTGCCCTGGTTTTCGTCCTGCCAGAAGGTCATGTTGTAAATATTGATATGAAGTATAGTATTCCAAACTGCACTTGTCTTCGTCCTGTCAAAAGGTGACGTTATAAATACGAAGACGCAATGCGGAATACAAGCCAGGAGACCAAGTCTGGGTGTGGACGCCCATTAGCCGGCGTGGATTGAGTGAAAAGCTTTTGCGCCGCTATTTCGGCCCGTACAAGGTTCTTCGTCGGCTGGGTGAACTGGATTATGAAGTCATCCCTGACGCAATGACTGCATCCCAGCGACGCCGCGTACGACCAGAAGTTGTCCATATAGTCCGTCTGAAGCCGTATTATGCGCGCTAAAGGCCGCTGCATTTCCACGCTCTATTTTCGCAAGATCCGTTTTTTATCCCTTACTAGTCGCATAATTTGTTTTAATGCATCGGGTCGATGCTTCTTTGAGAGGGGAGTAATGCCGCCAATATTTGCAGTGTTTGTTCGTTTTTCAAATCTGCCGCGACACCACCTTATCGCTTTATTTGTGACGCAAGACGCGACTAGATTTACCTCGATTGATCGCAGCCAGGCAAAGCTGATTCTACGTTGTTCCGGAATGTTCTAGTAACTTTGCGCCCTTTATCTCGAATGTTCGCTATCAGCTTTAAATTGAGCATGGCCGACAGGGGCGGGCATTCTATTCGACGACCGCCGAGCACGCTTGTCGCTTCGCCGCCGCCGAGTGATTCAGTCCATTTTGGGTGCAAGTCAGCCCCATAAACCGTTCCTTTAGAATACCCTTTCGTCTGTCTTCATCGCTGCTTCGACTGCCGTCACCACTACGTGACAATATTGACTTGAAGTATAGTATTCCCAACAGCGCTTCTCTTCGTGCTGTCAAAACAGCCACGGCGTAAATATTGATTTGAAGTATAGTATTCCAATCTGCACTTGTCTTCGTCCTGTCAAAAGGCCATGTTGTAAATATTGACTTGAAGTATAATATTCCCAACAGCGCTTCTCTTCGTGCTGTCAGAACAGCCACGGCATAATTATTGATTTGAAGTATAGTGTTCCAAACTGCACTTGTCTTCGTCCGGTCAAAAGGCCATGTTGTAAATATTGACTTGAAGTATAGTATTCCCAACAGCACTTCTCTTCGTGCTGTCAAAACAGCCACGGCATAATTATAGATTTGAAGTATAGTTTTCCCAACTGCACTTGTCTTCGTCCTGTCAAAAGGTCACGTTATAAATAATGACTTGAAGTATAGTAATCCCAACAGCGCTTCTCTTTGTGCTGTCAAAACAGTCACGGCATAAATATTGATTTGAAGTATAGTATTCCAAACTACACTTGTCTTCGTTCCATCAAAAGGCCATGTTATAAATATTTACTTGAAGTATAGTATTCCCAAAAGCGCTTCTCTTCGTGCTGTCAAAAGAGCCACGGCATAAATATTGATTTGAAGTATAGTATTCCAAACCGCACTTGTCCTCGTCCTGTCAAAAGGCCATGTTGAAAATATTGACTTGAAGTATAGTATTCCCAACAGCACTTCTCTTCGTGCTGTCAAAACAGCCACGGCGTAAAAATTGATTTGAAGTACAGTATTCCAAACTGCACTTGTCTTCGTCCTGTCAAAAGGTCAAGTTATAAATATTGACTTGAAGTATAGTATTCCAAACTACACTTGTCTTCGTCCTGTCAAAAGGCCATGTTGTAAATATTGACCTAAAGTATAGTATTCCCAACAGCGCATCTCTTCGTGCTCTCAAAACAGCCACGGCGTAAATATTGATTTGAAGTTTAGTACACCAAACTGCACTTGTCTTCGTCCTGTCAAAAGGCCATGTGTTAAATATTGACTTGAAGTATAGCATTCCCAACAGCGCTTCTCTTCGTGCTGTCAAAACAGCCACGGCGTAAATATTGATTTGAAGTATAGTATTCCAAACTACACTTGTCTTCGTCCTGTCAAAAGGTGACGTTATAAATATTGACTTGAAGTATAGTATTCCCAACAGCGCTTCTCTTCGTGCTGTCAAAACAGCCACAGCGTAATTATTGATTTGATGTATAGTATTCCAATCTGCACTTGTCTTCGTCCTGTCAAAAGGCCATGTTGTAAATATTGACTTGAAGTATATTATTCCCAACAGCGCTTCTCTTCGTGCTGTCAAAACAGCCACGGCATAATTATTGATTTGAAGTATAGAATTCCAAACTGCTCTTGTTTTCGTCCTGAAAAAAGGCCATGTTGTAAATATTGATTTGAAGTATAGTATTCCCAACAGCGCTTCTATTCGAGCTGTCAAAACAGCCACGGCATAATTATTGATTTGAAGTATAGTATTCCAAACTGCCCTTGTCTTCGTCCTGTCAAAAGGTCACGTTATAAATATTGACTTGAAGTATGGTATTCCCAACAGCGCTTCTCTTCGCGCTGTCAAAACAGCCACGGCATAAATATTGATTTGAAATATAGTATTCCAAACTGCACTTGTCTTCGTCCTGTCAAAAGGCCATGTTGTAAATATGGAATTGAAGTATAGTATTCTCAACAGCGCTTCTCTTCGTGCTGTCAGAACAGCCACGGCATAATTATTGATTTGAAGTATAGTGTTCCAAACTGCACTTGTCTTCGTCCTGTCGAAAGGCCATGTTGTAAATATTGACTTGAAGTATAGTACTCCCAACAGCGCTTCTCTTCGTGCTGTCTAAACAGCCAAAGCGTAAACATTGATTTGAAGTATATTATTCCAAACTGGACTTGTCTTCGTCCTGTCTAAAGGTCACGTTATAAATATTGACTTGAAGTATAGTATTCTCAACAGCGCTTCTCTTCGTGCTGTCAAAACAGCCACGGCATAAATAATGATTTGAAATATAGTATTTCAAACTGCACTTGTCTTCGTCCTGTCAAAAGGCCATGTTGTAAATATTGACTTGAAGTATAATATTCCCAACAGCGCTTCTCTTCGTGCTGTCAAAACAGCCACGGCATAATTATTGATTTGAAGTATAGAATTCCAAACTGCTCTTGTTTTCGTCCTGAAAAAAAGGCCATGTTGTAAATATTGATTTGAAGTATAGTATTCCCAACAGCGTTTCTATTCGAGCTGTCAAAACAGCCACGGCATAATTATTGATTTGAAGTATAGTATTCCAAACTGCCCTTGTCTTCGTCCTGTCAAAAGGTCACGTTATAAATATTGACTTGAAGTATGGTATTCCCAACAGCGCTTCTCTTCGCGCTGTCAAAACAGCCACGGCATAAATATTGATTAGAAATATAGTATTCCAAACTGCACTTGTCTTCGTCCTGTCAAAAGGCCATGTTGTAAATATGGAATTGAAGTATAGTATTCCCAACAGCGCTTCTCTTTGTGCTGTCAGAACAGCCACGGCATAATTATTGATTTGAAGTATAGTGTTCCAAACTGAACTTGTCTTCGTCCTGTCAAAAGGCCATGTTGTAAATATTGACTTGAAGTATAGTACTCCCAACAGCGCTTCTCTTCGTGCTGTCTAAACAGCCAAAGCGTAAACATTGATTTGAAGTATATTATTCCAAACTGGACTTGTCTTCGTCCTGTCTAAAGGTCACGTTATAAATATTGACTTGAAGTATAGTATTCTCAACAGCGCTTCTCTTCGTGCTGTCAAAACAGCCACGGCATAAATAATGATTTGAAATATAGTATTTCAAACTGCACTTGTCTTCGTCCTGTCAAAAGGCCATGTTGTAAATATTGACTTGAAGTATAGTATTCCCAACAGCGCTTCTCTTCGTGCTGTCAAAACAGCCACGGCATAAATATTGATTTTGAAGTATAGTATTTCAAACTGCACTTGTCTTCGTCCTGTCAGAAGGCCATGTTGTTATTATTGACTTGAAGTATAGTATTCCCAACAGCGCTTCTCTTCGTGCTGTCAAAACAGCCTCGGCGTAAACATTGATTTGAAGTATAGTATTCCAAACTGTACTTGTCTTCGTCCTGTCAAAAGGTCAGGTTATAAATATTGACTTGAAGTATAGTATTCCCAACAGCGCTTCTCTTCGTGCTGTCAAAACAGCCACGGCATAAATATTGATTTGAAGTATAGAATTCCAAACTGCACTTGTCTTCGTCCTGTAAAAAGATCACGTTATAAATATTGACTTGAAGTATAGTATTCCCATCAGCGCTTCTCTTCGTGCTGTCATAGCAGCCACGACATAATTATTGATTTGAAGAATAGTATTCCAAACTGCACTTATTTTCGTCCTGTCAAAAGGCCATGTTGTAAATATTGATTTGAAGTATAGTATTCCAAACTGCACTTGTCTACGTCCTGTCAAAAGGTCACGTTATAAATATTGATTTGAAGTACAGTATTCCAAACTGCACTTGTCTTCGTCCTTTCTAAAGGTCACGTTATAAATATTGACTTGAAGTATAGTATTCCAAACTACACTTGTCTTCGTCCTGTCAAAAGGCCATGTTGTAAATATTGACTTGAAGTACAGTATTCCCAACAGCGCTTCTCTTCGTGCTGTCAAAAGAGCCACGGCATAAATATTGATTTGAAGTATAGTATTCCAAACTGCACTTGTCTTCATCCTGTCAAAAAGCCGTGTTGTAAATATTGACTTGAAGTATAGTATTCCCAACAGCACTTCTCTTCGTGCTGTCAAAACAGCCACGGCATAATTATTGATTTGAAGTATAGTATTCCAAACTACACTTGTCTTCGTCCTGTCAAAAGGCCATGTTGTAAATATTGATATGAAGTATAGTATTCCCAACAGCGCTTTTCTTCATGCTGTCAAAAGAGCGACGGCATAAATATTGATTTGAAGAAAAGTATTCCAAACTGCACTTGTGTTCGTCCTCTCAAAAGGTCACGTTATAAACATTGACTTGAAGTATAGTATTCCCAACGGCGCTTCTCTTCGTGCTGTCAAAACAGCCACGGCATAAATATTGATTTGAAGTATAGTATTCCAAAATGCACTTGTCTTCGTCCTGTCAAAAGGTCACGTTATAAATATTGACTTAGAGTATAGTATTCCCAACAGCGCTTCTCTTCGTGCTGTCAGAACAGCCAAGGCATAAATATTGATTTGATGTATAGTATTCCAAACTGCACTTGCCTTCGTCCTGTCAAAAGGCCATGTTGTAAATATTGACTTGAACTATAGTATTCCCAACAGCGCTTCTATTCGAGCTGTCAAAACAGCCACGGTGTAAATATTGATTTGAAGTATAGTATTGCAAACTGAAGTTGTCTTCGTCCTGTCAAAAAGCCATGTTTAAATATTGACTCGAAGTATAGTATTCCCAACAGCGCTTCTCTTCGTGCTGTCAAAACAGCCACGGCGTAAATATTGATTTGAAGTATAGCACTACAAACTGCACTTGTCTTCGTCCTGTCAAAAGGTGACGTTATAAATATTGACTTGAAGTATAGTATTCCCAACAGCGCTTCTCTTCGTGCTATCAAAACATCCTCGGCGTAATTATTGATTTTAAGTATAGTATTCAAATCTGCACTTGTCTTCGTCCTGTCAAAAGGCCATGTTGTAAATATTGACTTGAAGTATAGTATTCCCAACAGCGCTTCTCTTCGTGCTGTCAAAACAGCCACGGCATAAATATTGATTTGAAGTATAGTATTCCAAACTGCCCTGGTTTTCGTCCTGCCAGAAGGTCATGTTGTAAATATTGATATGAAGTATAGTATTCCAAACTGCACTTGTCTTCGTCCTGTCAAAAGGGCACGTTATAAATATTGACTGGAAGTATAGTATTCCCAACAGCGCTTATCCTCGTGCTGTCAAAACAGCCACGGCGTAAATATTGATTTGAAGTATAGTTTTCCAAACTGCACTTGTCTTCGTCCTGTCAAAAGGCCATGTTGTAAATATTGACTTGAAGTATAGTATTCCCAAGAGGGCTTCTCTTCGTACTGTCAAAACAGCCACGGTGTAAATATTGATTTGAAGTATAGTATTGCAAACTGAAGTTGTCTTCGTCCTGTCAAAAGGCCATGTTCAAATATTGACTCGAAGTATAGTATTCCCAACAGCGCTTCTCTTCGTGCTGTCAAAACAGCCACGGCGTAAATATTGATTTGAAGTATAGCACTACAAACTGCACTTGTCTTCGTCCTGTCAAAAGGTCATGTTTTAAATATTGACTTGAAGTATAGCATTCCCAACAGCGCTTCTCTTCGTGCTCTCAAAACAGCCACGGCGTAAATATTGATTTAAAGAAAGAAAGAAAGATTTATTTCAGCAGAGCAGTTACAGCATCTGCTTCAGGGGCAGAGGCTAAAGGCTGTGGCGCCTGACGAGGCCTCTGTCCCTCTGCAGTCGACGGAAGTGCAATACAAATTTGAGCATACCAAGAAGGTAAGTCACATAATTTGAAGTATAGAATTCCAAACTGCACTTGTCTTCGTCCTGTCAAAAGGTCACGTTATAAATATTGACGTAAAGTAGAGTATTCCCAAAAGCGCTTCTGTTCGTGCTGTAAAGACAGCCACGGCGTAAATATTGATTTGAAGTATAGTATTCCAAACTGCACTTGTCTTCGTCGTGTCAAAAGGTGACGTTATAAATATTGACTTGAAGTATAGTATTCCCAACAGCGCTTCTCTTCGTGCTGTCAAAACATCCTCGGCGTAATTATTGATTTTAAGTATAGTATTCAAATCTGCACTTGTCTTCGTCCTGTCAAAAGGCCATGTTGTAAATATTGACTTGAAGTATAGTATTCCCAACAGCGCTTCTCTTCGTGCTGACAAAACAGCCACGGCATAAATATTGATTTGAAGTATAGTATTCCAAACTGCCCTGGTGTTCGTCCTGCCAAAAGGCCATGTTGTAAATATTGATATGAAGTATAGTATTCCAAACTGCACTTGTCTTCGTCCTGTCAAAAGGGCACGTTATAAATATTGACTGGAAGTATAGTATTCCCAACAGCGCTTATCCTCGTGCTGTCAAAACAGCCACGGCGTAAATATTGATTTGAAGTATAGTATTCCAAACTGCACTTGTCTTCGTCCTGTCAAAAGGCCATGTTGTAAATATTGACTTGAAGTATAGTATTCCCAACAGGGCTTCTCATCGTACTGTCAAAACAGCCACGGCGTAAACAATGATTTGAAGTATATTATTCCAAACTGGAGTTGTCTTCGTCCTGTCCTAAGGTCACGTTATAAATATTGACTTGAAGTATAGTATTCCCAACAGCGCTTCTCTTCGTGCTGTCAAAACAGCCACGGCATAAATATTGATTTGAAGTATAGTATTCCAAACTGCACTTGTCTTCGTCCTGTCAAAAGGCCATGTTGTATATATTGAGTTGAAGTATAGTATTCCCAACAGCGCTTCTTTCCGTGCTGTCAAAACAGCCACGGCATAAATATTGATTTAAAGTATAGTATTCCAAACTGCACTTGTCTTCGTCCTGTCAAAAGGTCAGGGTATAAATATTGACTTGAAGCATAGTATTCCCAACAGCGCTTCTCTTCGTACTGTCAAAACAGCCACGGCATAAATATTGATTTGAAGTATAGTATTCCAAACTGCACTTGTCTTCGTCCTGTCAAAAGGTCACGTTATAAATATTGACTTGAAGAATAGTATTCCCAACAGCGCTTCTCTTCGCGCTGTCAAAAGAACCACGGCGTAAATATTGATTTGAAGTATAGTATTCCAAACTGCACTTGTCTTCGACCTGTCAAAAGGTCACGTTATAAATATTGACTTGAAGTATAGTATTCCCAACAGCGCTTCTCTTCGTGCTGTCAAAAGTGCCACGGCATAAATATTGATTTGAAGTATAGTATTGCAAACTGCACATGTCTTTATCCTGTCAAAAGGTCACGTTATAAATATTAAGTAGAAGTATAGTATTCCCAAAAGCGCTTCTCTTCGTGCTGTCAAAACAGCCATGGCATAAATATTGATTTGAAGTATTGTATTGCAAACTGCAGTTGTCTTCGTCCTGTCAAAAGGCCATGTTGTAAATATTGACTTGAAGTATAGTATTCCCAACAGCGCTTCTCTTCGTTCTGTCAAAACAGCCAGGCCGTAATTATTGATTTGAAGTGTAGTATTCCAAACTGCACTTGTCTTCGTCCTGTCAAAAGGCCATGTTGTAAATATTGACTTGAAGTATAGCATTACCAACAGCGCTTCTCTTCGTGCTGTCAAAATAGCCACGGCGTAAAAATTGATTTGAAGTACAGTATTCCAAACTGCACTTGTCTTCGTCCTGTCAAAAGGTCACGTTATAAATATTGACTTGAAGTATACTATTCCAAACTACACTAGTCTTCGTCCTGTCAAAAGGCCATGTTGTAAATATTGACTTGAAGTATAGTAGTATTCCCAACAGCGCTTCTCTTCGTGCTGTCAATACAGCCACGGCGTAAATATTGATTTAAAGAAAGAAAGAAAGATTTATTTCAGCAGAGCAGTTACAGCATCTGCTGCAGGGGCAGAGGCTAAAGGCTGTGGCGCCTGACGAGGCCTGTGTTCCTCTGCAGTCGACGGAAGTGCAATACAAATTTGAGCATAACGAGAAGGTAAGTCACATAATTAATTTGAAGTAGAGTATTCCAAACTGCACTTGTCTTCGTCCTGTCAAAAGGTCACGTTATAAATATTGACGTAAAGTAGAGTATTCCCAGCAGCGCTTCTCTTCGTGCTGTCAAAACAGCCACGGCATAAATATTGATTTGAAGTATAGTATTCCAAACTGCACTTGTTTTCGTCCTGTCAAAAGGCCATGTTATAAATATTGATGTGAAGTATATTATTCCAAACTGCACTTGTCTTCGTCCTGTCAAAAGGTCACGTTATAAATATTGACTTGAAGTATAGTATTCCCAAAAGCGCTTCTGTTCGTGCTGTCAAAACAGCCACGGCGTAAATATTGATTTGAAGTATAGTATTCCAAACTGCACTTGTCTTCGTCCTGTCAAAAGGTAACGTTATAAATATTGACTTGAAGTATAGTATTCCCAACAGCGCTTCTCTTCGTGCTGTCAAAACATCCTCGGCGTAATTATTGATTTTAGTGTAGTATTCCAAACTGCCCTGGTTTTCGTCCTGCCAAAAGGCCATGTTGTAAATATTGATATGAAGTATAGTATTCCAAACTGCACTTGTCTTCGTCCTGTCAAAAGGTCGCGTTATAAATATTGACTGGAAGTATAGTATTCCCAACAGCGCTTATCTTCGTGCTGTTAAAACAGCCACGGCGTAAATATTGATTCGAAGTATAGTATTCCACACTGCACTTGTCTTCGTCCTGTCAAAAGGCCATGTTGTAAATATTGACTTGAAGTATAGTATTCCCAACAGCGCTTCTCTTCGTACTGTCAAAACAGCCACGGCGTAAACATTGATTTGAAGTATATTATTCGAAACTGGACTTGTCTTCGTCCTGTCCAAAGGTCACGTTATAAATAATAACTTGAAGTATAGTATTCCCAACAGCGCTTCTCTTCGTGCTGTCAAAACAGCCACGGCATAAATATTGATTTGAAGTATAGTATTCCAAACTCCACTTGTCTTCGTCCTGTCAAAAGGCCATGTTGTTAATATCGACTTGAAGTATAGTATTCCCAACAGTGCTTCTCTTCGTGCTGTCAAAACAGCCTCGGCGTAAACATTGATTTGAAGTATAGTATTCCAAACTGCACTTGTCTTCGTCCTGTCAAAAGGTCAGGGTATAAATATTGAGTTGAAGCATAGTATTCCCAACAGCGCTTCTCTTCGTACTGTCAAAACAGCCACGGCATAAATATTGATTTGAAGTATAGTATTCCAAACTGCACTTGTCTTCGTCCTGTCAAACGTTCACGTTATAAATATTGACTTGAAGTATAGTATTCCGAACAGCGCTTCTCTTCGTGCTGTCATAACAACCACGACATAATTATTGATTTGATGTATATTATTCCAAACTGCACTTGTCTTCGTCCTGTCAAAAGGCCATGTTGAAATATTGACTTGAAGTATAGTACTCCCAACAGCGCTTCTCTTCGTGCTGTCAAAACAGCCACGGCGTTAATATTGATTTGAAGTATAGCACTCCAAACTGCACTTGTCTTCGTCCTGTCAAAAGGCCATGTTTTAAATATTGATTTGAAGTATAGCATTCCCAACAGCGCTTCTCTTCGTGCTGTCAAAACAGCCACGGCGTAAATATTGATTTAAAGAAAGAAAGAAAGAAAGATTTATTTCAGCAGAGCAGTTAGAGCATCTGCTGCAGGGGCAGAGGCTAAAGGCTGTGGCGCCTGACGAGGCCTCTGTCCCTCTGCAGTCGACGGAAGTGCAATACAAATTTGAGCATACCAAGAAGGTAAGTCACATAATTTGAAGTATAGTATTCCAAACTGCACTTGTCTTCGTCCTGTCAAAAGGTCACGTTATAAATATTGACGTAAAGTAGAGTATTCCCAAAAGCGCTTCTGTTCGTGCTGTAAAAACAGCCACGGCGTAAATATTGATTTGAAGTATAGAATTCCAAACTGCACTTGTCTTCGTCGTGTCAAAAGGTGACGTTATAAATATTGACTTGAAGTATAGTATTCCCAACAGCGCTTCTCTTCGTGCTGTCAAAACATCCTCGGCGTAATTATTGATTTTAAGTATAGTATTCAAATCTGCACTTGTCTTCGTCCTGTCAAAAGGCCATGTTGTAAATATTGACTTGAAGTATAGTATTCCCAACAGCGCTTCTCTTCGTGCTGACAAAACAGCTACGGCATAAATATTGATTTGAAGTATAGTATTCCAAACTGCCCTGGTTTTCGTCCTGCCAAAAGGCCATGTTGTAAATATTGATATGAAGTATAGTATTCCAAACTGCACTTGTCTTCGTCCTGTCAAAAGGGCACGTTATAAATATTGACTGGAAGTATAGTATTCCCAACAGCGCTTATCCTCGTGCTGTCAAAACAGCCACGGCGTAAATATTGATTTGAAGTAGAGTATTCCAAACTGCACTTGTCTTCGTCCTGTCAAAAGGCCATGTTGTAAATATTGACTTGAAGTATAGTATTCCCAACAGGGCTTCTCTTCGTACTGTCAAAACAGCCACGGCGTAAACATTGATTTGAAGTATATTATTCCAAACTGGAGTTGTCTTCGTCCTGTCCTAAGGTCACGTTATAAATATTGACTTGAAGTATAGTATTCCCAACAGCGCTTCTCTTCGTGCTGTCAAAACAGCCACGGCATAAATATTGATTTGAAGTATAGTATTCCAAACTGCACTTGTCTTCGTCCTGTCAAAAGGCCATGTTGTATATATTGAGTTGAAGTATAGTATTCCCAACAGCGCTTCTTTTCGTGCTGTCAAAACAGCCACGGCATAAATATTGATTTAAAGTATAGTATTCCAAACTGCACTTGTCTTCGTCCTGTCAAAAGGTCAGGGTATAAATATTGACTTGAAGCATAGTATTCCCAACAGCGCTTCTCTTCGTACTGTCAAAACAGCCACGGCATAAATATTGATTTGAAGTATAGTATTCCAAACTGCACTTGTCTTCGTCCTGTCAAAAGGTCACGTTATAAATATTGACTTGAAGAATAGTATTCCCAACAGCGCTTCTCTTCGCGCTGTCAAAAGAACCACGGCGTAAATATTGATTTGAAGTATAGTATTCCAAACTGCACTTGTCTTCGACCTGTCAAAAGGTCACGTTATAAATATTGACTTGAAGTATAGTATTCCCAACAGCGCTTCTCTTCGTGCTCTCAAAAGTGCCACGGCATAAATATTGATTTGAAGTATAGTATTGCAAACTGCACATGTCTTTATCCTGTCAAAAGGTAACGTTATAAATATTAAGTAGAAGTATAGTATTCCCAAAAGCGCTTCTCTTCGTGCTGTCAAAACAGCCATGGCATAAATATTGATTTGAAGTATTGTATTGCAAACTGCAGTTGTCTTCGTCCTGTCAAAAGGCCATGTTGTAAATATTGACTTGAAGTATAGTATTCCCAACAGCGCTTCTCTTCGTTCTGTCAAAACAGCCAGGCCGTAATTATTGATTTGAAGTGTAGTATTCCAAACTGCACTTGTCTTCGTCCTGTCAAAAGGCCATGTTGTAAATATTGACTTGAAGTATAGCATTACCAACAGCGCTTCTCTTCGTGCTGTCAAAACAGCCACGGCGTAAAAATTGATTTGAAGTACAGTATTCCAAACTGCACTTGTCTTCGTCCTGTCAAAAGGTCACGTTATAAATATTGACTTGAAGTATACTATTCCAAACTACACTAGTCTTCGTCCTGTCAAAAGGCCATGTTGTAAATATTGACTTGAAGTATAGTAGTATTCCCAACAGCGCTTCTCTTCGTGCTGTCAATACAGCCACGGCGTAAATATTGATTTAAAGAAAGAAAGAAAGATTTATTTCAGCAGAGCAGTTACAGCATCTGCTGCAGGGGCAGAGGCTAAAGGCTGTGGCGCCTGACGAGGCCTCTGTCCCTCTGCAGTCGACGGAAGTGCAATACAAATTTCAGCATAACGAGAAGGTAAGTCACATAATTAATTTGAAGTATAGTATTCCAAACTGCACTTGTCTTCGTCCTGTCAAAAGGTCACGTTATAAATATTGACGTAAAGTAGAGTATTCCCAGCAGCGCTTCTCTTCGTGCTGTCAAAACAGCCACGGCATAAATATTGATTTGAAGTATAGTATTCCAAACTGCACTTGTTTTCGTCCTGTCAAAAGGCCATGTTATAAATATTGATGTGAAGTATATTATTCCAAACTGCACTTGTCTTCGTCCTGTCAAAAGGTCACGTTATAAATATTGACTTGAAGTATAGTATTCCCAAAAGCGCTTCTGTTCGTGCTGTCAAAACAGCCACGGCGTAAATATTGGTTTGAAGTATAGTATTCCAAACTGCACTTGTCTTCGTCCTGTCAAAAGGTAACGTTATAAATATTGACTTGAAGTATAGTATTCCCAACAGCGCTTCTCTTCGTGCTGTCAAAACATCCTCGGCGTAATTATTGATTTTAAGTATAGTATTCCAAACTGCCCTGGTTTTCGTCCTGCCAAAAGGCCATGTTGTAAATATTGATATGAAGTATAGTATTCCAAACTGCACTTGTCTTCGTCCTGTCAAAAGGTCGCGTTATAAATATTGACTGGAAGTATCGTATTCCCAACAGCGCTTATCTTCGTGCTGTTAAAACAGCCACGGCGTAAATATTGATTCGAAGTATAGTATTCCAAACTGCACTTGTCTTCGTCCTGTCAAAAGGCCATGTTGTAAATATTGACTTGAAGTATAGTATTCCCAGCAGCGCTTCTCTTCGTACTGTCAAAACAGCCACGGCGTAAACATTGATTTGAAGTATATTATTCGAAACTGGACTTGTCTTCGTCCTGTCCAAAGGTCACGTTATAAATAATAACTTGAAGTATAGTATTCCCAACAGCGCTTCTCTTCGTGCTGTCAAAACAGCCACGGCATAAATATTGATTTGAAGTATAGTATTCCAAACTCCACTTGTCTTCGTCCTGTCAAAAGGCCATGTTGTTAATATCGACTTGAAGTATAGTATTCCCAACAGTGCTTCTCTTCGTGCTGTCAAAACAGCCTCGGCGTAAACATTGATTTGAAGTATAGTATTCCAAACTGCACTTGTCTTCGTCCTGTCAAAAGGTCAGGGTATAAATATTGAGTTGAAGCATAGTATTCCCAACAGCGCTTCTCTTCGTACTGTCAAAACAGCCACGGCATAAATATTGATTTGAAGTATAGTATTCCAAACTGCACTTGTCTTCGTCCTGTCAAACGTTCACGTTATAAATATTGACTTGAAGTATAGTATTCCGAACAGCGCTTCTCTTCGTGCTGTCATAACAACCACGACATAATTATTGATTTGATGTATATTATTCCAAACTGCACTTGTCTTCGTCCTGTCAAAAGGCCATGTTGAAATATTGACTTGAAGTATAGTACTCCCAACAGCGCTTCTATTCGTGCTGTCAAAACAGCCACGGCGTTAATATTGATTTGAAGTATAGCACTCCAAACTGCACTTGTCTTCGTCCTGTCAAAAGGCCATGTTTTAAATATTGATTTGAAGTATAGCATTCCCAACAGCGCTTCTCTTCGTGCTGTCAAAACAGCCACGGCGTAAATATTGATTTAAAGAAAGAAAGAAAGAAAGATTTATTTCAGCAGAGCAGTTAGAGCATCTGCTGCAGGGGCAGAGGCTAAAGGCTGTGGCGCCTGACGAGGCCTCTGTCCCTCTGCAGTCGAAGGAAGTGCAATACAAATTTGAGCATAACAAGAAGGTGTCACATAATTAATTTGAAGTATAGTATTCCAAACTGCACTTGTCTTCGTCCTGTCAAAAGGTCACGTTATAAATATTGATGTAAAGTAGAGTATTCCCAACAGCGCTTCTCTTCGTGCTGTCAAAACAGCCACGGCATAAATATTGATTTGAAGTATAGTATTCCAAACTGCACTTGTATTCGTCCTGTCAAAAGGTCACGTTATAAATATTGACTTGAAGTATAGTATTCCCAAAAGCGCTTCTGTTCGTGCTGTCAAAACAGCCACGGCGTAAATATTGATTTGAAGTATAGTATTGCAAACTGAAGTTGTCTTCGTCCTGTCAAAAGGCCATGTTTAAATATTGACTCGAAGTATAGTATTCCCAACAGCGCTTCTCTTCGTGCTGTCAAAACAGCCACGGCGTAAATATTGATTTGAAGTATAGCACTACAAACTGCACTTGTCTTCGTCCTGTCAAAAGGTCATGTTTTAAATATTGACTTGAAGTATAGCATTCCCAACAGCGCTTCTCTTCGTGCTCTCAAAACAGCCACGGCGTAAATATTGATTTAAAGAAAGAAAGAAAGATTTATTTCAGCAGAGCAGTTACAGCATCTGCTGCAGGGGCAGAGGCTAAAGGCTGTGGCGCCTGACGAGGCCTCTGTCCCTCTGCAGTCGAAGGAAGTGCAATACAAATTTGAGCATAACAAGAAGGTGTCACATAATTAATTTGAAGTATAGTATTCCAAACTGCACTTGTCTTCGTCCTGTCAAAAGGTCACGTTATAAATATTGATGTAAAGTAGAGTATTCCCAACAGCGCTTCTCTTCGTGCTGTCAAAACAGCCACGGCATAAATATTGATTTGAAGTATAGTATTCCAAACTGCACTTGTATTCGTCCTGTCAAAAGGTCACGTTATAAATATTGACTTGAAGTATAGTATTCCCAAAAGCGCTTCTGTTCGTGCTGTCAAAACAGCCACGGCGTAAATATTGATTTGAAGTATAGTATTGCAAACTGAAGTTGTCTTCGTCCTGTCAAAAGGCCATGTTTAAATATTGACTCGAAGTATAGTATTCCCAACAGCGCTTCTCTTCGTGCTGTCAAAACAGCCACGGCGTAAATATTGATTTGAAGTATAGCACTACAAACTGCACTTGTCTTCGTCCTGTCAAAAGGTCATGTTTTAAATATTGACTTGAAGTATAGCATTCCCAACAGCGCTTCTCTTCGTGCTCTCAAAACAGCCACGGCGTAAATATTGATTTAAAGAAAGAAAGAAAGATTTATTTCAGCAGAGCAGTTACAGCATCTGCTTCAGGGGCACAGGCTAAAGGCTGTGGCGCCTGACGAGGCCTCTGTCCCTCTGCAGTCGACGGAAGTGCAATACAAATTTGAGCATACCAAGAAGGTAAGTCACATAATTTGAAGTATAGTATTCCAAACTGCACTTGTCTTCGTCCTGTCAAAAGATCACGTTATAAATATTGACGTAAAGTAGAGTATTCCCAAAAGCGCTTCTGTTCGTGCTGTAAAAACAGCCACGGCGTAAATATTGATTTGAAGTATAGTATTCCAAACTGCACTTGTCTTCGTCGTGTCAAAAGGTGACGTTATAAATATTGACTTGAAGTATAGTATTCCCAACAGCGCTTCTCTTCGTGCTGTCAAAACATCCTCGGCGTAATTATTGATTTTAAGTATAGTATTCAAATCTGCACTTGTCTTCGTCCTGTCAAAAGGCCATGTTGTAAATATTGGCTTGAAGTATAGTATTCCCAACAGCGCTTCTCTTCGTGCTGTCAAAACAGCCACAGCATAAATATTGATTTGAAGTATAGTATTCCAAACTGCCCTGGTTTTCGTCCTGCCAAAAGGCCATGTTGTAAATATTGATATGAAGTATAGTATTCCAAACTGCACTTGTCTTCGTCCTGTCAAAAGGGCACGTTATAAATATTGACTGGAAGTATAGTATTCCCAACAGCGCTTATCCTCGTGCTGTCAAAACAGCCATGGCGTAAATATTGATTTGAAGTATAGTATTCCAAACTGCACTTGTCTTCGTCCTGTCAAAAGGCCATGTTGTAAATATTGACTTGAAGTATAGTATTCCCAACAGGGCTTCTCTTCGTACTGTCAAAACAGCCACGGTGTAATTATTGATTTTAAGTATAGTATTCAAATCTGCACTTGTCTTCGTCCTGTCAAAAGGCCATGTTGTAAATATTGGCTTGAAGTATAGTATTCCCAACGTCGCTTCTCTTCGTGCTGTCAAAACAGCCACAGCATAAATATTGATTTGAAGTATAGTATTCCAAACTGCCCTGGTTTTCGTCCTGCCAAAAGGCCATGTTGTAAATATTGATATGAAGTATAGTATTCCAAACTGCACTTGTCTTCGTCCTGTCAAAAGGGCACGTTATAAATATTGACTGGAAGTATAGTATTCCCAACAGCGCTTATCCTCGTGCTGTCAAAACAGCCACGGCGTAAATATTGATTTGAAGTATAGTATTCCAAACTGCACTTGTCTTCGTCCTGTCAAAAGGCCATGTTGTAAATATTGACTTGAAGTATAGTATTCCCAACAGGGCTTCTCTTCGTACTGTCAAAACAGCCACGGCGTAAACATTGATTTGAAGTATATTATTCCAAACTGGAGTTGTCTTCGTCCTGTCCTAAGGTCACGTTATAAATATTGACTTGAAGTATAGTATTCCCAACAGCGCTTCTCTTCGTGCTGTCAAAACAGCCACGGCATAAATATTGATTTGAAGTATAGTATTCCAAACTGCACTTGTCTTCGTCCTGTCAAAAGTCCATGTTGTATATATTGAGTTGAAGTATAGTATTCCCAACAGCGCTTCTTTTCGTGCTGTCAAAACAGCCACGGCATAAATATTGATTTAAAGTATAGTATTCCAAACTGCACTTGTCTTCGTCCTGTCAAAAGGTCAGGGTATAAATATTGACTTGAAGCATAGTATTCCCAACAGCGCTTCTCTTCGTACTGTCAAAACAGCCACGGCATAAATATTGATTTGAAGTATAGTATTCCAAACTGCACTTGTCTTCGTCCTGTCAAAAGGTCACGTTATAAATATTGACTTGAAGAATAGTATTCCCAACAGCGCTTCTCTTCGCGCTGTCAAAAGAACCACGGCGTAAATATTGATTTGAAGTATAGTATTCCAAACTGCACTTGTCTTCGACCTGTCAAAAGGTCACGTTATAAATATTGACTTGAAGTATAGTATTCCCAACAGCGCTTCTCTTCGTGCTGTCAAAAGTGCCACGGCATAAATATTGATTTGAAGTATAGTATTGCAAACTGCACTTGTCTTTATCCTGTCAAAAGGTCACGTTATAAATATTAAGTAGAAGTATAGTATTCCTAAAAGCGCTTATCTTCGTGCTGTCAAAACAGCCATGGCATAAATATTGATTTGAAGTACTGTATTGCAAACTGCAGTTGTCTTCGTCCTGTCAAAAGGCCATGTTGTAAATATTGACTTGAAGTATAGTATTCCCAACAGCGCTTCTCTTCGTTCTGTCAAAACAGCCAGGCCGTAAATATTGATTTGAAGTGTAGTATTCCAAACTGCACTTGTCTTCGTCCTGTCAAAAGGCCATCTTGTAAATATTGACTTGAAGTATAGCATTACCAACAGCGCTTCTCTTCGTGCTGTCAAAACAGCCACGGCGTAAAAATTGATTTGAAGTACAGTATTCCAAACTGCACTTGTTTTCGTCCTGTCAAAAGGCCATGTTGTAAATATTGATTTGATGTATAGTATTCCAAACTGCACTTGTCTTCGTCCTGTCAAAAGGTCACGTTATAAATATTGACGTAAAGTAGAGTATTCCCAGCAGCGCTTCTCTTCGTGCTGTCAAAACAGCCACGGCATAAATATTGATTTGAAGTATAGTATTCCAAACTGCACTTGTTTTCGTCCTGTCAAAAGGCCATGTTATAAATATTGATGTGAAGTATATTATTCCAAACTGCATTTGTCTTCGTCCTGTCAAAAGGTCACGTTATAAATATTGTCTTGAAGTATAGTATTCCCAAAAGCGCTTCTGTTCGTGCTGTCAAAACAGCCACGGCGTAAATATTGATTTGAAGTATAGTATTCCAAACTGCACTTGTCTTCGTCCTGTCAAAAGGTAACGTTATAAATATTGACTTGAAGTATAGTATTCCCAACAGCGCTTCTCTTCGTGCTGTCAAAACATCCTCGGCGTAATTATTGATTTAAAGTATAGTATTCCAAACTGCCCTGGTTTTCGTCCTGCCAAAAGGCCATGTTGTAAATATTGATAAGAAGTATAGTATTCCAAACTGCACTTGTCTTCGTCCTGTCAAAAGGTCGCGTTATAAATATTGACTGGAAGTATAGTATTCCCAACAGCGCTTATCTTCGTGCTGTTAAAACAGCCACGGCGTAAATATTGATTCGAAGTATAGTATTCCAAACTGCACTTGTCTTCGTCCTGTCAAAAGGCCATGTTGTAAATATTGACTTGAAGTATAGTATTCCCAACAGCGCTTCTCTTCGTACTGTCAAAACAGCCACAGCGTAAACATTGATTTGAAGTATATTATTCGAAACTGGACTTGTCTTCGTCCTGTCCAAAGGTCACGTTATAAATATTAACTTGAAGTATAGTATTCCCAACAGCGCTTCTCTTCGTGCTGTCAAAACAGCCACGGCATAAATATTGATTTGAAGTATAGTATTCCAAACTCCACTTGTCTTCGTCCTGTCAAAAGGCCATGTTGTTAATATCGACTTGAAGTATAGTATTCCCAACAGTGCTTCTCTTCGTGCTGTCAAAACAGCCTCGGCGTAAACATTGATTTGAAGTATAGTATTCCAAACTGCACTTGTCTTCGTCCTGTCAAAAGGTCAGGGTATAAATATTGAGTTGAAGCATAGTATTCCCAACAGCGCTTCTCATCGTACTGTCAAAACAGCCACGGCATAAATATTGATTTGAAGTATAGTATTCCAAACTGCACTTGTCTTCGTCCTGTCAAACGTTCACGTTATAAATATTGACTTGAAGTATAGTATTCCGAACAGCGCTTCTCTTCGTGCTGTCATAACAACCACGACATAATTATTGATTTGATGTATATTATTCCAAACTGCACTTGTCTTCGTCCTGTCAAAAGGCCTTGTTGAAATATTGACTTGAAGTATAGTACTCCCAACAGCGCTTCTCTTCGTGCTGTCAAAACAGCCACGGCGTTAATATTGATTTGAAGTATAGCACTCGAAACTGCACTTGTCTTCGTCCTGTCAAAAGGCCATGTTTTAAATATTGACTTGAAGTATAGCATTCCCAACAGCGCTTCTCTTCGTGCTGTCAAAACAGCCACGGCGTAAATATTGATTTAAAGAAAGAAAGAAAGAAAGATTTATTTCAGCAGAGCAGTTAGAGCATCTGCTGCAGGGGCAGAGGCTAAAGGCTGTGGCGCCTGACGAGGCCTCTGTCCCTCTGCAGTCGACGGAAGTGCAATACAAATTTGAGCATAACAAGAAGGTAAGTCACATAATTAATTTGAAGTATAGTATTCCAAACTGCACTTGTCTTCGTCCTGTCAAAAGGTCACGTTATAAATATTGACTTGAAGTATAGTATTCCCAAAAGCGCTTCTGTTCGTGCTGTCAAAACAGCCACGGCGTAAATATTGATTTGAAGTAAAGTATTCCAAACTGCACTTGTCTTCGTCCTGTCAAAAGGTAACGTTATAAATATTGACTTGAATTATAGTATTCCCAACAGCGCTTCTCTTCGTGCTGTCAAAACATCCTCGGCGTACTTATTGATTTTAAGTATAGTATTCCAATCTGCACTTGCCTTCGTCCTGTCAAAAGGTAACGTTATAAATATTGACTTGAATTATAGTATTCCCAACAGCGCTTCTCTTCGTGCTGTCAAAACATCCTCGGCGTACTTATTGATTTTAAGTATAGTATTCGAATCTGCACTTGTCTTCGTCCTGTCAAAAGGCCATGTTGTAAATGTTGACTTGAAGTATAGTATTCCCAACAGCGCTTCTCTTCGTGCTGTCCAAACAGCCACGGCATAAATATTGATTTGAAGTATAGTATTCCAAACTGCCCTGGTTTTCGTCCTGCCAATAGGCCATGTTGTAAATATTGATTTGAAGTAAAGTATTCCAAACTGCACTTGTCTTGGTCCTGTCAAAAGGTAACGTTATAAATACTGACTTGAATTATAGTATTCCCAACAGCGCTTCTCTTCGTGCTGTCAAAACATCCTCGGCGTACTTATTGATTTTAAGTATAGTATTCCAATCTGCACTTGCCTTCGTCCTGTCAAAAGGTCGCGTTATAAATATTGACTGGAAGTATAGTATTCCCAACAGCGCTTATCTTCGTGCTGTCAAAACAGCCACGGCGTAAATATTGATTTGAAGTATAATATTCCAAACTGCACTTGTCTTCGTCCTGTCAAAAGGCCATGTTGTAAATATTGACTTGAAGTATAGTATTCCCAACAGCGCTTCTCTTCGTACTGTCAAAACAGCCACGGCGTAAACATTGATTTGAAGTATATTATTCCAAACTGGACTTGTCTTCGTCCTGTCCAAAGGTCACGTTATAAATATTGACTGGAAGTATAGTATTCCCAACAGCGCTAATCTTCGTGCTGTCAAAACAGCCACGGCGTAAATATTGATTTGAAGTATAGTATTCCAAACTGCACGTGTCTTCGTCCTGTCAAAAGGCCATGTTGTAAATATTGACTTGAAGTATAGTATTCCCAACAGCGCTTCTCTTCGTACTGTTAAAACAGCCAAAGCGTAAACATTGATTTGAAGTATATTATTCAAAACTGGACTTGTCTTCGTCCTGTCCAAAGGTCACGTTTTAAATATTGACTTGAAGCATAGTATTCCCAACAGCGCTTCTCTTCGTGCTGTCAAAACAGCCTCGGCGTAAACATTGATTTGAAGTATAGTATTCCAAACTGTACTTGTCTTCGTCCTGTCGAAATTTCAGGTTATAAATATTGACTTGAAGTATAGTATTCCCAACAGCGCTTCTCTTCGTGCTGTCAAAACAACCACGGCATAAATATTGATTTGATGTATAGAATTCCAAACTGCACTTGTCTTCGTCCTGTCAAAAGATCACGCTATTAATATTGACTTGAAGTATAGTATTCCCATCAGCGCTTCTCTTCGTGCTGTCATAACAGCCACGACATAATTATTGATTTGAAGAATAGTATTTCAAACTGCACTTATTTTCGTCCTGTCAAGAGGCCATGTTGTAAATATTGATTTGAAGTATAGTATTCCAAACTGCATTTGTCTTCGTCCTGTCAAAAGGTCACGTTATAAATATTGACTTGAAGTATAGTATTCCCAACAGCGCTTCTCTTCGCGCTGTCAAAACAGCCACGGCGTAAATATTGATTTAAAGAAAGAAAGAAAGAAAGATTTATTTCAGCAGAGCAGTTAGAGCATCTGCTGCAGGGGCAGAGGCTAAAGGCTGTGGCGCCTGACGAGGCCTCTGTCCCTCTGCAGTCGACGGAAGTGCAATACAAATTTGAGCATAACAAGAAGGTAAGTCACATAATTAATTTGAAGTATAGTATTCCAAACTGCACTTGTCTTCGTCCTGTCAAAAGGTCACGTTATAAATATTGATGTAAAGTAGAGTATTCCCAACAGCGCTTCTCTTCGTGCTGTCAAAACAGCCACGGCATAAATATTGATTTGAAGTATAGTATTCCAAACTGCACTTGTCTTCGTCCTGTCAAAAGGTCACGTTATAAATATTGACTTGAAGTATAGTATTCCCAAAAGCGCTTCTGTTCGTGCTGTCAAAACAGCCACGGCGTAAATATTGATTTGAAGTAAAGTATTCCAAACTGCACTTGTCTTCGTCCTGTCAAAAGGTAACGTTATAAATATTGACTTGAATTATAGTATTCCCAACAGCGCTTCTCTTCGTGCTGTCAAAACATCCTCGGCGTACTTATTGATTTTAAGTATAGTATTCCAATCTGCACTTGCCTTCGTCCTGTCAAAAGGTAACGTTATAAATATTGACTTGAATTATATTATTCCCAACAGCGCTTCTCTTCGTGCTGTCAAAACATCCTCGGCGTACTTATTGATTTTAAGTATAGTATTCGAATCTGCACTTGTCTTCGTCCTGTCAAAAGGCCATGTTGTAAATGTTGACTTGAAGTATAGTATTCCCAACAGCGCTTCTCTTCGTGCTGTCCAAACAGCCACGGCATAAATATTGATTTGAAGTATAGTATTCCAAACTGCCCTGGTTTTCGTCCTGCCAATAGGCCATGTTGTAAATATTGATTTGAAGTAAAGTATTCCAAACTGCACTTGTCTTCGTCCTGTCAAAAGGTAACGTTATAAATACTGACTTGAATTATAGTATTCCCAACAGCGCTTCTCTTCGTGCTGTCAAAACATCCTCGGCGTACTTATTGATTTTAAGTATAGTATTCCAATCTGCACTTGCCTTCGTCCTGTCAAAAGGTCGCGTTATAAATATTGACTGGAAGTATAGTATTCCCAACAGCGCTTATCTTCGTGCTGTCAAAACAGCCACGGCGTAAATATTGATTTGAAGTATAATATTCCAAACTGCACTTGTCTTCGTCCTGTCAAAAGGCCATGTTGTAAATATTGACTTGAAGTATAGTATTCCCAACAGCGCTTCTCTTCGTACTGTCAAAACAGCCACGGCGTAAACATTGATTTGAAGTATATTATTCCAAACTGGACTTGTCTTCGTCCTGTCCAAAGGTCACGTTATAAATATTGACTGGAAGTATAGTATTCCCAACAGCGCTTATCTTCGTGCTGTCAAAACAGCCACGGCGTAAATATTGATTTGAAGTATAGTATTCCAAACTGCACGTGTCTTCGTCCTGTCAAAAGGCCATGTTGTAAATATTGACTTGAAGTATAGTATTCCCAACAGCGCTTCTCTTCGTACTGTTAAAACAGCCAAAGCGTAAACATTGATTTGAAGTATATTATTCAAAACTGGACTTGTCTTCGTCCTGTCCAAGGTCACGTTTTAAATATTGACTTGAAGCATAGTATTCCCAACAGCGCTTCTCTTCGTGCTGTCAAAACAGCCTCGGCGTAAACATTGATTTGAAGTATAGTATTCCAAACTGTACTTGTCTTCGTCCTGTCGAAATTTCAGGTTATAAATATTGACTTGAAGTATAGTATTCCCAACAGCGCTTCTCTTCGTGCTGTCAAAACAACCACGGCATAAATATTGATTTGATGTATAGAATTCCAAACTGCACTTGTCTTCGTCCTGTCAAAAGATCACGCTATTAATATTGACTTGAAGTATAGTATTCCCATCAGCGCTTCTCTTCGTGCTGTCATAACAGCCACGACATAATTATTGATTTGAAGAATAGTATTTCAAACTGCACTTATTTTCGTCCTGTCAAGAGGCCATGTTGTAAATATTGATTTGAAGTATAGTATTCCAAACTGCATTTGTCTTCGTCCTGTCAAAAGGTCACGTTATAAATATTGACTTGAAGTATAGTATTCCCAACAGCGCTTCTCTTCGCGCTGTCAAAACAGCCACGGCGTAAATATTGATTTGAAGTATAGTATTTCAAACTGCACTTGTCTTCGTCCTGTCAAAAGGCCATGTTGTAAATATTGACTTGAAGTATAGCATTGCCAACAGCGCTTCTCTTCGTGCTGTCAAAACAGCCACGGCGTAAAAATTGATTTGAAGTACAGTATTCCAAACTGCACTTGTCTTCGTCCTGTCAAAAGGTCAGGGTATATATATTGACTTGAAGCCTAGTATTCCCAACAGCGCTTCTCTTCATACTGTCAAAACAGCCACGGCATAAATATTGATTTGAAGTATAGTATTCCAAACTACACTTGTCTTCGTCCTGTCAAAACGCCATGTTGTAAATATTGATATGAAGTATAGTATTCCCAACAGCGCTTTTCTTCATGCTGTCAAAAGAGCGACGGCATAAATATTGATTTGAAGTATAGTATTCCAAACTGCACTTGTCTTCGTCCTGTCAAACGTTCACGTTATAAATATTGACTTGAAGTATAGTATTCCGAACAGCGCTTCTCTTCGTGCTGTCATAACAACCACGACATAATTATTGATTTGATGTATATTATTCCAAACTGCACTTGTCTTCGTCCTGTCAAAAGGCCATGTTGAAATATTGACTTGAAGTATAGTACTCCCAACAGCGCTTCTCTTCGTGCTGTCAAAACAGCCACGGCGTTAATATTAATTTGAAGTATAGCACTCCAAACTGCACTTGTCTTCGTCCTGTCAAAAGGCCATGTTTTAAATATTGACTTGAAGTATAGCATTCCCAACAGCGCTTCTCTTCGTGCTGTCAAAACAGCCACGGCGTAAATATTGATTTAAAGAAAGAAACAAAGAAAGATTTATTTCAGCAGAGCAGTTAGAGCATCTGCTGCAGGGGCAGAGGCTAAAGGCTGTGGCGCCTGACGAGGCCTCTGTCCCTCTGCAGTCGACGGAAGTGCAATACAAATTTGAGCATAACAAGAAGGTAAGTCACATAATTAATTTGAAGTATAGTATTCCAAACTGCACTTGTCTTCGTCCTGTCAAAAGGTCACGTTCTAAATATTGATGTAAAGTAGAGTATTCCCAACAGCGCTTCTCTTCGTGCTGTCAAAACAGCCACGGCATAAATATTGATTTGAAGTATAGTATTCCAAACTGCACTTGTCTTCGTCCTGTCAAAAGGTCACGTTATAAATATTGACTTGAAGTATAGTATTCCCAAAAGCGCTTCTGTTCGTGCTGTCAAAACAGCCACGGCGTAAATATTGATTTGAAGTAAAGTATTCCAAACTGCACTTGTCTTCGTCCTGTCAAAAGGTAACGTTATAAATATTGACTTGAATTATAGTATTCCCAACAGCGCTTCTCTTCGTGCTGTCAAAACATCCTCGGCGTACTTATTGATTTTAAGTATAGTATTCCAATCTGCACTTGCCTTCGTCCTGTCAAAAGGTAACGTTATAAATATTGACTTGAATTATAGTATTCCCAACAGCGCTTCTCTTCGTGCTGTCAAAACATCCTCGGCGTACTTATTGATTTTAAGTATAGTATTCGAATCTGCACTTGTCTTCGTCCTGTCAAAAGGCCATGTTGTAAATGTTGACTTGAAGTATAGTATTCCCAACAGCGCTTCTCTTCGTGCTGTCAAAACAGCCACGGCATAAATATTGATTTGAAGTATAGTATTCCAAACTGCCCTGGTTTTCGTCCTGCCAATAGGCCATGTTGTAAATATTGATTTGAAGTAAAGTATTCCAAACTGCACTTGTCTTCGTCCTGTCAAAAGGTAACGTTATAAATACTGACTTGAATTATAGTATTCCCAACAGCGCTTCTCTTCGTGCTGTCAAAACATCCTCGGCGTACTTATTGATTTTAAGTATAGTATTCCAATCTGCACTTGCCTTCGTCCTGTCAAAAGGTCGCGTTATAAATATTGACTGGAAGTATAGTATTCCCAACAGCGCATATCTTCGTGCTGTCAAAACAGCCACGGCGTAAATATTGATTTGAAGTATAATATTCCAAACTGCACTTGTCTTCGTCCTGTCAAAAGGCCATGTTGTAAATATTGACTTGAAGTATAGTATTCCCAACAGCGCTTCTCTTCGTACTGTCAAAACAGCCACGGCGTAAACATTGATTTGAAGTATATTATTCCAACCTGGACTTGTCTTCGTCCTGTCCAAAGGTCACGTTATAAATATTGACTGGAAGTATAGTATTCCCAACAGCGCTTATCTTCGTGCTGTCAAAACAGCCACGGCGTAAATATTGATTTGAAGTATAGTATTCCAAACTGCACGTGTCTTCGTCCTGTCAAAAATCCATGTTGTAAATATTGACTTGAAGTATAGTATTCCCAACAGCGCTTCTCTTCGTACTGTTAAAACAGCCAAAGCGTAAACATTGATTTGAAGTATATTATTCAAAACTGGACTTGTCTTCGTCCTGTCCAAAGGTCACGTTTTAAATATTGACTTGAAGCATAGTATTCCCAACAGCGCTTCTCTTCGTGCTGTCAAAACAGCCTCGGCGTAAACATTGATTTGAAGTATAGTATTCCAAACTGTACTTGTCTTCGTCCTGTCGAAATTTCAGGTTATAAATATTGACTTGAAGTATAGTATTCCCAACAGCGCTTCTCTTCGTGCTGTCAAAACAACCACGGCATAAATATTGATTTGATGTATAGAATTCCAAACTGCACTTGTCTTCGTCCTGTCAAAAGATCACGCTATTAATATTGACTTGAAGTATAGTATTCCCATCAGCGCTTCTCTTCGTGCTGTCATAACAGCCACGACATAATTATTGATTTGAAGAATAGTATTTCAAACTGCACTTATTTTCGTCCTGTCAAGAGGCCATGTTGTAAATATTGATTTGAAGTATAGTATTCCAAACTGCATTTGTCTTCGTCCTGTCAAAAGGTCACGTTATAAATATTGACTTGAAGTATAGTATTCCCAACAGCGCTTCTCTTCGCGCTGTCAAAACAGCCACGGCGTAAATATTGATTTGAAGTATAGTATTTCAAACTGCACTTGTCTTCGTCCTGTCAAAAGGCCATGTTGTAAATATTGACTTGAAGTATAGCATTGCCAACAGCGCTTCTCTTCGTGCTGTCAAAACAGCCACGGCGTAAAAATTGATTTGAAGTACAGTATTCCAAACTGCACTTGTCTTCGTCCTGTCAAAAGGTCAGGGTATATATATTGACTTGAAGCCTAGTATTCCCAACAGCGCTTCTCTTCATACTGTCAAAACAGCCACGGCATAAATATTGATTTGAAGTATAGTATTCCAAACTACACTTGTCTTCGTCCTGTCAAAACGCCATGTTGTAAATATTGATATGAAGTATAGTATTCCCAACAGCGCTTTTCTTCATGCTGTCAAAAGAGCGACGGCATAAATATTGATTTGAAGTATAGTATTCCAAACTGCACTTGTCTTCGTCCTGTCAAACGTTCACGTTATAAATATTGACTTGAAGTATAGTATTCCGAACAGCGCTTCTCTTCGTGCTGTCATAACAACCACGACATAATTATTGATTTGATGTATATTATTCCAAACTGCACTTGTCTTCGTCCTGTCAAAAGGCCATGTTGAAATATTGACTTGAAGTATAGTACTCCCAACAGCGCTTCTCTTCGTGCTGTCAAAACAGCCACGGCGTTAATATTGATTTGAAGTATAGCACTCCAAACTGCACTTGTCTTCGTCCTGTCAAAAGGCCATGTTTTAAATATTGACTTGAAGTATAGCATTCCCAACAGCGCTTCTCTTCGTGCTGTCAAAACAGCCACGGCGTAAATATTGATTTAAAGAAAGAAACAAAGAAAGATTTATTTCAGCAGAGCAGTTAGAGCATCTGCTGCAGGGGCAGAGGCTAAAGGCTGTGGCGCCTGACGAGGCCTCTGTCCCTCTGCAGTCGACGGAAGTGCAATACAAATTTGAGCATAACAAGAAGGTAAGTCACATAATTAATTTGAAGTATAGTATTCCAAACTGCACTTGTCTTCGTCCTGTCAAAAGGTCACGTTATAAATATTGATGTAAAGTAGAGTATTCCCAACAGCGCTTCTCTTCGTGCTGTCAAAACAGCCACGGCATAAATATTGATTTGAAGTATAGTATTCCAAACTGCACTTGTCTTCGTCCTGTCAAAAGGTCACGTTATAAATATTGACTTGAAGTATAGTATTCCCAAAAGCGCTTCTGTTCGTGCTGTCAAAACAGCCACGGCGTAAATATTGATTTGAAGTAAAGTATTCCAAACTGCACTTGTCTTCGTCCTGTCAAAAGGTAACGTTATAAATATTGACTTGAATTATAGTATTCCCAACAGCGCTTCTCTTCGTGCTGTCAAAACATCCTCGGCGTACTTATTGATTTTAAGTATAGTATTCCAATCTGCACTTGCCTTCGTCCTGTCAAAAGGTAACGTTATAAATATTGACTTGAATTATAGTATTCCCAACAGCGCTTCTCTTCGTGCTGTCAAAACATCCTCGGCGTACTTATTGATTTTAAGTATAGTATTCGAATCTGCACTTGTCTTCGTCCTGTCAAAAGGCCATGTTGTAAATGTTGACTTGAAGTATAGTATTCCCAACAGCGCTTCTCTTCGTGCTGTCAAAACAGCCACGGCATAAATATTGATTTTAAGTATAGTATTCCAAACTGCCCTGGTTTTCGTCCTGCCAATAGGCCATGTTGTAAATATTGATTTGAAGTAAAGTATTCCAAACTGCACTTGTCTTCGTCCTGTCAAAAGGTAACGTTATAAATACTGACTTGAATTATAGTATTCCCAACAGCGCTTCTCTTCGTGCTGTCAAAACATCCTCGGCTTACTTATTGATTTTAAGTATAGTATTCCAATCTGCACTTGCCTTCGTCCTGTCAAAAGGTCGCGTTATAAATATTGACTGGAAGTATAGTATTCCCAACAGCGCATATCTTCGTGCTGTCAAAACAGCCACGGCGTAAATATTGATTTGAAGTATAATATTCCAAACTGCACTTGTCTTCGTCCTGTCAAAAGGCCATGTTGTAAATATTGACTTGAAGTATAGTATTCCCAACAGCGCTTCTCTTCGTACTGTCAAAACAGCCACGGCGTAAACATTGATTTGAAGTATATTATTCCAAACTGGACTTGTCTTCGTCCTGTCCAAAGGTCACGTTATAAATATTGACTGGAAGTATAGTATTCCCAACAGCGCTTATCTTCGTGCTGTCAAAACAGCCACGGCGTAAATATTGATTTGAAGTATAGTATTCCAAACTGCACGTGTCTTCGTCCTGTCAAAAATCCATGTTGTAAATATTGACTTGAAGTATAGTATTCCCAACAGCGCTTCTCTTCGTACTGTTAAAACAGCCAAAGCGTAAACATTGATTTGAAGTATATTATTCAAAACTGGACTTGTCTTCGTCCTGTCCAAAGGTCACGTTTTAAATATTGACTTGAAGCATAGTATTCCCAACAGCGCTTCTCTTCGTGCTGTCAAAACAGCCTCGGCGTAAACATTGATTTGAAGTATAGTATTCCAAACTGTACTTGTCTTCGTCCTGTCGAAATTTCAGGTTATAAATATTGACTTGAAGTATAGTATTCCCAACAGCGCTTCTCTTCGTGCTGTCAAAACAACCACGGCATAAATATTGATTTGATGTATAGAATTCCAAACTGCACTTGTCTTCGTCCTGTCAAAAGATCACGCTATAAATATTGACTTGAAGTATAGTATTCCCATCAGCGCTTCTCTTCGTGCTGTCATAACAGCCACGACATAATTATTGATTTGAAGAATAGTATTTCAAACTGCACTTATTTTCGTCCTGTCAAGAGGCCATGTTGTAAATATTGATTTGAAGTATAGTATTCCAAACTGCATTTGTCTTCGTCCTGTCAAAAGGTCACGTTATAAATATTGACTTGAAGTATAGTATTCCCAACAGCGCTTCTCTTCGCGCTGTCAAAACAGCCACGGCGTAAATATTGATTTGAAGTATAGTATTTCAAACTGCACTTGTCTTGAACCTGTAAAAAGGTCACGTTATAAATATTGACTAGAAGTATAGTATTCCCAACAGCGCGTCTCTTCATGCTGTCAAAACAGCCACGGCGTAAATATTGATTTGAAGTATAGTACTCCAAACTGCACTTGTCTTCGTCCTGTCAAAAGGCCATGTTGTAAATATTGACTTGAAGTATAGCATTGCCAACAGCGCTTCTCTTCGTGCTGTCAAAACAGCCACGGCGTAAAAATTGATTTGAAGTACAGTATTCCAAACTGCACTTGTCTTCGTCCTGTCAAAAGGTCAGGGTATATATATTGACTTGAAGCCTAGTATTCCCAACAGCGCTTCTCTTCGTACTGTCAAAACAGCCACGGCATAAATATTGATTTGAAGTATAGTATTCCAAACTACACTTGTCTTCGTCCTGTCAAAACGCCATGTTGTAAATATTGATATGAAGTATAGTATTCCCAACAGCGCTTTTCTTCATGCTGTCAAAACAGCCACGGCATAAATATTGATTTGAAGTATAGTATTCCAAAATGCACTTGTCTTCGTCCTGTCAAAAGGTCACGTTATAAATATTGACTTAGAGTATAGTATTCCCAACGGCGCTTCTCTTCGTGCTGTCAAAACAGCCACGGCATAAATAGTGATTTGAAGTATAGTATTCCAATCTGCACTTGTCTTCGTCCTGTAAGAAGGCCATGTTGTAAATATTGACTTGAAGTATAGTATTCCCAACAGCGCTTCTCGTCGCGCTGTCAAAACAGCCACGGCATAAATATTGATTTGAAGTATAGTATTCCAAACTGCACTTGTCTTCGTCCTGTCAAAAGGCCATGTTGTAAATATTGACTTGAAGTATAGTATTCCCAACAGCGCTTCTCTTCGTGCTGTCAGAACAGCCACGGCATAAATATTGATTTGAAGTATAGTATTCCAAACTGCACTTGCCTTCGTCCTGTCAAAAGGCCATGTTGTAAATATTGACTTGAACTATAGTATTCCCAACAGCGCTTCTATTCGAGCTGTCAAAACAGCCACGGTGTAAATATTGATTTGAAGTATAGTATTGCAAACTGCAGTTGTCTTCGTCCTGTCAAAAGGCTATGTTTAAATATTGACTTGAAGTATAGCATTCCCAACAGCGCTTCTCTTCGTGCTCTCAAAACAGCCACGGCGTAAATATTGATTTAAAGAAAGAAAGAAAGATTTATTTCAGCAGAGCAGTTACAGCATCTGCTGCAGGGGCAGAGGCTAAAGGCTGTGGCGCGTGACGAGGCCTCTGTCCCTCTGCAGTGGACGGAAGTGCAATACAAATTTGAGCACAGCAAGAAGGTAAGTCACATAATTAATTTGAAGTATAGTATTCCAAACTGCACTTGTCTTCGTCCTGTCAAAAGGTCACGTTATAAATATTGACGTAAAGTAGAGTATTGCCAACAGCGCTTCTCTCCGTGCTGTCAAAACAGCCACGGCGTAAATATTGATTTGAAGTATATTATTCCAAACTGCAATTGTTTTCGTCCTGTCAAAAGGCCATGTTATAAATATTGATTTGAAGTATATTATTCCAAACTGCACTTGTCTTCGTACTGTCAAAAGGTCACGTTATAAATATTGACTGGAAGCATAATATTCCCAACAGCGCTTATCTTCGTGCTGTCAAAACAGCCACGGCATAAATATTGATTTGAAGTATAGTATTCCAAACTGCACTTGTTTTCGTCCTGTCAAAAGGCCATGTTATAAATATTGATTTGAAGTATATTATTCCAAACTGCACTTGTCTTCGTCCTGTCAAAAGGTAACGTTATAAATATTGACTTGAAGTATAGTATTCCCAACAGCGCTTCTCTTCGTGCTGTCAAAACATCCTCGGCGTAATTATTGATTTTAAGTATAGTATTCCAAACTGCCCTGGTTTACGTCCTGCCAAAAGGCCATGTTGTAAATATTGATATGAAGTATAGTATTCCAAACTGCACTTGTCTTCGTCCTGTCAAAAGGTCGCGTTATAAATATTGACTGGAAGTATAGTATTCCCAACAGCGCTTATCTTCGTGCTGTTAAAACAGCCACGGCGTAAATATTGATTCGAAGTATAGTATTCCAAACTGCACTTGTCTTCGTCCTGTCAAAAGGCCATGTTGTAAATATTGACTTGAAGTATAGTATTCCCAACAGCGCTTCTCTTCGTACTGTCAAAACAGCCACGGCGTAAACATTGATTTGAAGTATATTATTCCAAACTTGACTTGTCTTCGTCCTGTCCAAAGGTCACGTTATAAATATTAACTTGAAGTATAGTATTCCCAACAGCGCTTCTCTTCGTGCTGTCAAAACAGCCACGCCATAAATATTGATTTGAAGTATAGTATTCCAAACTCCACTTGTCTTCGTCCTGTCAAAAGGCCATGTTGTTAATATCGACTTGAAGTATAGTATTCCCAACAGTGCTTCTCTTCGTGCTGTCAAAACAGCCTCGGCGTAAACATTGATTTGAAGTATAGTATTCCAAACTGGACTTGTCTTCGTCCTGTCCAAAGGTCACGTTATAAATATTGACTCGAAGCATAGTATTCCCAACAGCGCTTCTCTTCGTGCTGTCAAAACAGCCAAGGCGTAAACATTGATTTGAAGTATAGTATTCCAAACTGTACTTGTCTTCGTCCTGTCGAAATTTCAGGTTATAAATATTGACTTGAAGTATAGTATTCCCAACAGCGCTTCTCTTCGTGCTGTCAAAACAGCCACGGCATAAATATTGATTTGAAGTATAGTATTCCAAACTGCACTTGTCTTCGTCCTGTCAAACGTTCACGTTATAAATATTGACTTGAAGTATAGTATTCCGAACAGCGCTTCTCTTCGTGCTGTCATAACAACCACGACATAATTATTGATTTGATGTATATTATTCCAAACTGCACTTGTCTTCGTCCTGTCAAAAGGCCATGTTGAAATATTGACTTGAAGTATAGTACTCCCAACAGCGCTTCTCTTCGTGCTGTCAAAACAGCCACGGCGTTATATTGATTTGAAGTATAGCACTCCAAACTGCACTTGTCTTCGTCCTGTCAAAAGGCCATGTTTTAAATATTGACTTGAAGTATAGCATTCCCAACAGCGCTTCTCTTCGTGCTGTCAAAACAGCCACGGCGTAAATATTGATTTAAAGAAAGAAAGATTTATTTCAGCAGAGCAGTTAGAGCATCTGCTGCAGGGGCAGAGGCTAAAGGCTGTGGCGCCTGACGAGGCCTCTGTCCCTCTGCAGTCGACGGAAGTGCAATACAAATTTGAGCATAACAAGCAGGTAAGTCACATAATTAATTTGAAGTATAGTATTCCAAACTGCACTTGTCTTCGTCCTGTCAAAAGGTCACGTTATAAATATTGATGTAAAGTAGAGTATTCCCAACAGCGCTTCTCTTCGTGCTGTCAAAACAGCCACGGCATAAATATTGATTTGAAGTATAGTATTCCAAACTGCACTTGTCTTCGTCCTGTCAAAAGGTCACGTTATAAATATTGACTTGAAGTATATAATTCCCAAAAGCGCTTCTGTTCGTGCTGTCAAAACAGCCACGGCGTAAATATTGATTTGAAGTAAAGTATTCCAAACTGCACTTGTCTTCGTCCTGTCAAAAGGTAACGTTATAAATATTGACTTGAATTATAGTATTCCCAACAGCGCTTCTCTTCGTGCTGTCAAAACATCCTCGGCGTACTTATTGATTTTAAGTATAGTATTCCAATCTGCACTTGCCTTCGTCCTGTCAAAAGGTAACGTTATAAATATTGACTTGAATTATAGTATTCCCAACAGCGCTTCTCTTCGTGCTGTCAAAACATCCTCGGCGTACTTATTGATTTTAAGTATAGTATTCCAATCTGCACTTGTCTTCGTCCTGTCAAAAGGCCATGTTGTAAATATTGACTTGAAGTATAGTATTCCCAACAGCGCTTCTCTTCGTGCTGTCAAAACAGCCACGGCATAAATATTGATTTGAAGTATAGTATTCCAAACTGCCCTGGTTTTCGTCCTGCCAATAGGCCATGTTGTAAATATTGATTTGAAGTAAAGTATTCCAAACTGCACTTGTCTTCGTCCTGTCAAAAGGTAACGTTATAAATATTGACTTGAATTATAGTATTCCCAACAGCGCTTCTCTTCGTGCTGTCAAAACATCCTCGGCGTACTTATTGATTTTAAGTATAGTATTCCAATCTGCACTTGCCTTCGTCCTGTCAAAAGGTCGCGTTATAAATATTGACTGGAAGTATAGTATTCCCAACAGCGCTTATCTTCGTGCTGTCAAAACAGCCACGGCGTAAATATTGATTTGAAGTATAATATTCCAAACTGCACTTGTCTTCGTCCTGTCAAAAGGCCATGTTGTAAATATTGACTTGAAGTATAGTATTCCCAACAGCGCTTCTCTTCGTACTGTCAAAACAGCCACGGCGTAAACATTGATTTGAAGTATATTATTCCAAACTGGACTTGTCTTCGTCCTGTCCAAAGGTCACGTTATAAATATTGACTGGAAGTATAGTATTCCCAACAGCGCTTATCTTCGTGCTGTCAAAACAGCCACGGCGTAAATATTGATTTGAAGTATAGTATTCCAAACTGCACGTGTCTTCGTCCTGTCAAAAGGCCATGTTGTAAATATTGACTTGAAGTATAGTATTCCCAACAGCGCTTCTCTTCGTACTGTTAAAACAGCCAAAGCGTAAACATTGATTTGAAGTATATTATTCAAAACTGGACTTGTCTTCGTCATGTCCAAAGGTCACGTTATAAATATTGACTTGAAGCATAGTATTCCCAACAGCGCTTCTCTTCGTGCTGTCAAAACAGCCTCGGCGTAAACATTGATTCGAAGTATAGTATTCCAAACTGTACTTGTCTTCGTCCTGTCGAAATTTCAGGTTATAAATATTGACTTGAAGTATAGTATTCCCAACAGCGCTTCTCTCCGTGCTGTCAAAACAGCCACGGCATAAATATTGATTTGATGTATAGAATTCCAAACTGCACTTGTCTTCGTCCTGTCAAAAGATCACGTTATAAATATTGACTTGAAGTATAGTATTCCCATCAGCGCTTCTCTTCGTGCTGTCATAACAGCCACGACATAATTATTGATTTGAAGAATAGTATTCCAAACTGCACTTATTTTCGTCCTGTCAAAAGGCCATGTTGTAAATATTGATTTGAAGTATAGTATTCCAAACTGCATTTGTCTTCGTCCTGTAAAAAGGTCACGTTATAAATATTGACTTGAAGTATAGTATTCCCAACAGCGCTTCTCTTCGCGCTGTCAAAACAACCACGGCGTAAATATTGATTTGAAGTATAGTATTTCAAACTGCACTTGTCTTGGACCTGTAAAAAGGTCACGTTATAAATATTGACTAGAAGTATAGTATTCCCAACAGCGCTTCTCTTCATGCTGTCAAAACAGCCACGGCGTAAATATTGATTTGAAGTATAGCACTCCAAACTGCACTTGTCTTCGTCCTGTCAAAAGGCCATGTTTTAAATATTGACTTGAAGTATAGCATTCCCAACAGCGCTTCTCTTCGTGCTGTCAAAACAGCCACGGCGTAAATATTGATTTAAAGAAAAAAAGAAAGATTTATTTCAGCAGAGGAGTTAGAGCATCTGCTGCAGGGGCAGAGGCTAAAGGCTGTGGCGCCTGACGAGGCCTCTGTCCCTCTGCAGTCGACGGAAGTGCAAAACAAATTTGAGCATAACAAGAAGGTAAGTCACATAATTAATTTGAAGTATAGTATTCCAAACTGCACTTGTCATCGTCTTGTCAAAAGGTCTCGTTATAAATATTGATGTAAAGTAGAGTATTCCCAACAGCGCTTCTCGTCGTGCTGTCAAAACAGCCACGGCTAAATATTGATTTGAAGTATAGTATTCCAAACTGCACTTGTCTTCGTCCTGTCAAAAGGTCACGTTATAAATATTGACTTGAAGTATAGTATTCCAAAAAGCGCTTCTGTTCGTGCTGTCAAAACAGCCACGGCGTAAATAATGATTTGAAGTATAGTATTCCAAACTGCACTTGACTTCGTCCTGTCAAAAGGTAACGTTATAAATATTGACTTGAAGTATAGTATTCCCAACAGCGCTTCTCTTCGTGCTGTCAAAACATCCTCGGCGTACTTATTGATTTTAAGTATAGTATTTCAATCTGCACTTCTCTTCGTCCTGTCAAAAGGCCATGTTGTAAATATTGACTTGAAGTATAGTATTCCCAAAAGCGCTTCTCTTCGTACTGTCAAAACAGCCACGGCATAAATATTGATTTGAAGTATAGTATTCCAAACTGCACTTGTCTTCGTCCTGTCAAAAGATCACGTTATAAATATTGACTTGAAGTATAGTACTCCCAACAGCGCTTCTCTTCGTGCTGTCAAAACAGCCACGGCGTTAATATTGATTTGAAGTATAGCACTCCAAACTGCACTTGTCTTCGTCCTGTCAAAAGGCCATGTTTTATATATTGACTTGAAGTATAGCATTCCCAACAGCGCTTCTCTTCGTGCTGTCAAAGCAGCCACGGCGTAAATATTGATTTAAAGAAAGAAAGAAAGATTTATTTCAGCAGAGCAGTTAGAGCATCTGCTGCAGGGGCAGAGGCTAAAGGCTGTGGCGCCTGACGAGGCCTCTGTCCCTCTGCAGTCGACGGAAGTGCAATACAAATTTGAGCATAACAAGAAGGTAAGTCACATAATTAATTTGAAGTATAGTATTCCAAACTGCACTTGTCATCGTCTTGTCAAAAGGTCACGTTATAAATATTGATGTAGAGTAGAGTATTCCCAACAGAGCTTCTCTTCGTGCTGTCAAAACAGCCACGGCATAAATATTGATTTGAAGTATAGTATTCCAAACTGCACTTGTCTTCGTCCTGTCAAAAGGTCACGTTATAAATATTGACTTGAAGTATAGTATTTCCAAAAGCGCTTCTGTTCGTGCTGTCAAAATAGCAACGGCGTAAATATTGATTTGAAGTATAGTATTCCAAACTGCACTTGTCTTCGTCCTGTCAAAAGGTAACGTTATAAATATTGACTTGAAGTATAGTATTCCCAACAGCGCTTCTCTTCGTGCTGTCAAAACATCCTCGGCGTACTTAATGATTTTAAGTATAGTATTCCAATCTGCACTTCTCTTCGTCCTGTCAAAAGGCCATGTTGTAAATATTGACTTGAAGTATAGTATTCCCAACAGCGCTTCTCTTCGTGCTGTCAAAACAGCCACGGCATAAATATTGATTTGAAGTATAGTATTCCAAACTGCACTTGTCTTCGTCCTGTCAAAAGGCCATGTTGTAAATATTGACTTGAAGTATAGTATTCCCAACAGCGCTTCTCTTCGTACTGTCAAAACAGCCACGGCGTAAACATTGATTTGAAGTATATTATTCCAAACTGGAGTTGTCTCCGTCCTGTCCAAAGGTCACGTTATAAATATTGACTTGAAGTATAGTATTCCCAACAGCGCTTCTCTTCGTGCTGTCAAAACAGCCACGGCATAAATATTGATTTAAAGTATAGTATTCCAAACTGCACTTGTCTTCGTCCTGTCAAAAGGCCATGTTGTTAATATCGACTTGAAGTATAGTATTCCCAACAGCGCTTCTCTTCGTGCTGTTAAAACAGCCTCGGCGTAAACATTGATTTGAAGTATAGTATTCCAAACTGCACTTGTCTTCGTCCTGTCAAAAGGTCACGTTATAAATATTGACTTGAAGTATAGAATTCCCAACAGCACGTCTCTTCGTGCTGTCAAAAGTGCCACGGCATAAATATTGATTTGAAGTATAGTATTGCAAACTGCACTTCTCTTCGTCCTGTCAAAAGGCCATGTTGTAAATATTGACTTGAAGTATAGTATTCCCAACAGCGCTTCTCTTCGTGCTGTCAAAACAGCCACGTCGTAAATATTGATTTGAAATTTAGTACTCCCAACTGCACTTGTCTTCGTCCTGTCAAAAGGCCATGTTGTAAATATTGACTTGAAGTATAGCATTACCAACAGCGCTTCTCTTCGTGCTGTCAAAACAGCCACGGCGTAAAAATTGATTTGAAGTACAGTGTTCCAAACTGCACTTGTCTTCGTCCTGTCAAAAGGTCACGTTATAAATATTGACTTGAAGTATACTATTCCAAACTACACTAGTCTTCGTCCTGTCAAAAGGCCATGTTGTAAATATTGACTTGAAGTATAGTAGTATTCCCAACAGCGCTTCTCTTCGTGCTGTCAAAACAGCCACGGCGTAAATATTGATTTAAAAAAGAAAGAAAGAAAGATTTACTTCTGGAGAGAAGTTACAGCATCTGCTGCAGGGGCAGAGGCTAAAGGCTGTGGCGCCTGACGAGGCCTCTGTCCCTCTGCAGTCGACGGAAGTGCAATACAAATTTGAGCATAACAAGAAGGTAAGTCACATAATTAATTTGAAGTATAGTATTCCAAACTTCACTTGTCTTTGTCCTGTCAAAAGGTCAGGGTATAAATATTGACTCGAAGCATAGTATTTCCAACAGCGCTTCTCTTCGTACTGTCAAAACAACCACGGCATAAATATTGATTTGAAGTATAGTATTCCAAACTGCACTTGTCTTCGTCCTGTCAAAAGGTCACGTTATAAATATTGACTTGAAGAATAGTATTCCCAACAGCGCTTCGCTTCGCGCTGTCAAAAGAACCACGGCGTAAATATTGATTTGAAGTATAGTATTCCAAACTGCACTTGTCTTCGACCTGTCAAAAGGTCACGTTATAAATATTGACTTGAAGTATAGTATTCCCAACAGCGCTTCTCTTCGTGCTGTCAAAAGTGCCACGGCATAAATATTGATTTGAAGTATAGTATTGCAAACTGAACTTGTCTTTATCCTGTCAAAAGGTCACGTTATAAATATTAGGTAGAAGTATAGTATTCCCAAAAGCGCTTCTCTTCGTACTGTCAAAACAGCCACGGCATAAATATTGATTTGAAGTATAGTATTCCAAACTGCACTTGTCTTCGTCCTGTCAAAAGATCACGTTATAAATATTGACTTGAAGTATAGTACTCCCAACAGCGCTTCTCTTCGTGCTGTCAAAACAGCCACGGCGTTAATATTGATTTGAAGTATAGCACTCCAAACTGCACTTGTCTTCGTCCTGTCAAAAGGCCGTGTTTTAAATATTGACTTGAAGTATAGCATTCCCAACAGCGCTTCTCTTCGTGCTGTCAAAACAGCCACGGCGTAAATATTGATTTAAAGAAAGAAAGAAAGAAAGATTTATTTCAGCAGAGCAGTTAGAGCATCTGCTGCAGGGGCAGAGGCTAAAGGCTGTGGCGCCTGACGAGGCCTCTGTCCCTCTGCAGTCGACGGAAGTGCAATACAAATTTGAGCATAACAAGAAGGTAAGTCACATAATTAATTTGAAGTATAGTATTCCAAACTGCACTTGTCTTCGTCCTGTCAAAAAGTCACGTTATAAATATTCACGTAAAGTAGAGTATTTCCAACAGCGCTTCTCTTCGTGCTGTCAAAACAGCCACGGCATAAATATTTATTTGAAGTATAGTATTCCAATTTGCACTTGTTTTCGTCCCGTCAAAAGGCCATGTTATAAATATTGATTTGAAGTATATTATTCCAAACTGCACTTGTCTTCGTCCTGTCAAAAGGTCACGTTATAAATATTGACTTGAAGTATAGTATTCCCAAAAGCGCTTCTGTTCGTGCTGTCAAAATAGCCACGGCGTAAATATTGATTTGAAGTATAGTATTCCAAACTGCACTTGTCTTCGTCCTGTCAAAAGGTAACGTTATAAATATTGACTTGAAGTATAGTATTCCCAACAGCGCTTCTCTTCGTGCTGTCAAAACATCCTCGGCGTAATTTTTGATTTTAAGTATAGTATTCTAATCTGCACTTGTCTTCGTCCTGTTAAAAGGCCATGTTGTAAATATTGACTTGAAGTATAGTATTCCCAACAGCGCTTCTCTTCGTGCTGTCAAAACAGCCACGGCATAAATATTGATTTGAAGTATAGTATTCCAAACTGCCCTGGTTTTCGTCCTGCCAAAAGGCCATGTTGTAAATATTGATATGAAGTATAGTATTCCAAACTGCACTTGTCTTCGTCCTGTCAAAAGGTCGCGTTATAAATATTGACTGGAAGTATAGTATTCTCAACAGCGCTTATCTTCGTGCTGTCAAAACAGCCACGGCGTAAATATTGATTTGAAGTATAGTATTCCAAACTGCACTTGTCTTCGTCCTGTCAAAAGGCCATGTTGTAAATATTGACTTGAAGTATAGTATTCCCAACAGCGCTTCTCTTCGTACTGTCAAAACAGCCACGGCGTAAACATTGATTTGAAGTATATTATTCCAAACTGGACTTGTCTTCGTCCTGTCCAAAGGTCACGTTATAAATATTAACTTGAAGTTTAGTATTCCCAACAGCGCTTCTCTTCGTGCTGTCAAAACAGCCACGGCATAAATATTGATTTGAAGTATAGTATTCCAAACTGCACTTGTCTTCGTCCTGTCAAAAGGCCATGTTGTTAATATCGACTTGAAGTATAGTATTCCCAACAGCGCTTCTTTTTGTGCTGTCAAAACAGCCTCGGCGTAAACATTGATTTGAAGTATAGTATTCCAAACTGCACTTGTCTTCGTCCTGTAAAAAGGTCAGGGTATAAATATTGAGTTGAAGCATAGTATTCCCAACAGCGCTTCTCTTCGTACTGTCAAAACAGCCACGGCATAAATATTGATTTGAAGTATAGTATTCCAAACTGCACTTCTCTTCGTCCTGTCAAAAGATCACGTTATAAATATTGACTTCAAGTATAGTATTCCGAACAGCGCTTCTCTTCGTGCTGTCATAACAGCCACGACATAATTATTGATTTGAAGTATATTATTACAAACTGCACTTGTCTTCGTCCTGTCAAAAGGCCATGTTGAAATATTGACTTGAAGTATAGTACTCCCAACAGCGCTTCTCTTCGTGCTGTCAAAACAGCCACGGCGTTAATATTGATTTGAAGTATTGCACTCCAAACTGCACTTGTCTTCGTCCTGTCAAAAGGCCATGTTTTAAATATTGACTTGAAGTATAGCATTCCCAACGGCGTTTCTCTTCGTGCTGTCAATACAGCCACGGCGTAAATATTGATTTAAAGAAAGAAAGAAAGATTTATTTCAGCAGAGCAGTTAGAGCATCTGCTGCAGGGGCAGAGGCTAGAGGCTGTGGCGCCTGACGAGGCCTCTGTCCCTCTGCAGTCGACGGAAGTGCAATACAAATTTGAGCATAACAAGAAGGTAAGTCACTTAATTAATTTGAAGTATAGTATTCCAAACTGCACTTGTCTTCGTCCTGTCAAAAGGTCACGTTATAAATATTGATGTAAAGTAGAGTATTCCCAACAGCGCTTCTCTTCGTGCTGTCAAAACAGCCACGGCATAAATATTGATTTGAAGTATAGTATTCCAAACTGCACTTGTCTTTGTCCTGTCAAAAGGTCACGTTATAAATATTGACTTGAAGTATAGTATTCCCAAAAGCGCTTCTGTTCGTGCTGTCTAAACAGCCACGGCGTAAATATTGATTTGAAGTATAGTATTCCAAACTGCACTTGTCTTCGTCCTGTCAAAAGGTAACGTTATAAATATTGACTTGAAGTATAGTATTCCCAACAGCGCTTCTCATCGTGCTGTCAAAACATCCTCGGCGTACTTATTGATTTTAAGTATAGTATTCCAATCTGCACTTGTCTTCGTCCTGTCAAAAGGCCATGTTGTAAATATTGACTTGAAGTATAGTATTCCCAACAGCGCTTCTCTTCGTGCTGTCAAAACAGCCACGGCATAAATATTGATTTAAAGTATAGTATTCCAAACTGCCCTGGTTTTCGTCCTGCCAAAAGGCCATGTTGTAAATATTGATATGAAGTATAGTATTCCAAACTACGCTTGTCTTCGTCCTGTCAAAAGGTCGCGTTATAAATATTGACTGGAAGTATAGTATTCCCAACAGCGCTTATCTTCGCGCTGTCAAAACAGCCACGGCGTAAATATTGATTTGAAGTATAGTATTCCAAACGGCACTTGTCTTCGTCCTGTATAAAGGCCATGTTGTAAATATTGACTTGAAGTATAGTATTCCCAACAGCGCTTCTCTTCGTACTGTCAAAACAGCCATGTCGTAAACATTGAATTGAAGTATATTATTCCAAACTGGAGTTGTCTTCGTCCTGTCCAAAGGTCACGTTATAAATATTGACTTGAAGTATAGTATTCCCAACAGCGCTTCTCTTCGTGCTGTCAAAACAGCCACGGCATAAATATTGATTTGAAGTATAGTATTCCAAACTGCACTTGTCTTCGTCCTGTCAAAAGGCCATGTTGTTAATATCGACTTGAAGTATAGTATTCCCAACAGCGCTTCTCTTCGTGCTGTCAAAACAGCCTCGGCGTAAACATTGATTTGAAGTATAGTATTCCAAACTGCACTTGTCTTCGTCCTGTCAAAAGATCACGTTATAAATATTGACTTGAAGTATAGTATTCCCAACAGCGCTTCTCTTCGTGCTGTCATAACAGCCACGACATATATATTGATTTGAAGTATATTATTCCAAACTGCACTTGTCTTCGTCCTGTCAAAAGGTCACGTTATAAATATTGACTTGAAGTATAGTATTCCCAACAGCGCTTCTCTTCGCGCTGTCAAAAGAACCACGGCGTAAATATTGATTTGAAGTATAGTATTCCAAACTGCACTTGTCTTCGACCTGTCAAAAGGTCACGTTATAAATATTGACTTGAAGTATAGTATTCCCAACAGCGTTCTCTTCGTGCTGTCAAAAGTGCCACGGCATAAAAATTGATTTGAAGTATAGTATTGCAAACTGCACTTGTCTTCGTCCTGTCAAAAGGCCATGTTGTAAATATTGAAGTATAGTATTCCCAACAGCGCTTCTCTTCGTGCTGTCAAAACAGCCACGGCGTAAAAATTGATTTGAAGTACAGTATTCCAAACTGCACTTGTCTTCGTCCTGTCAAAAGGTCACGTTATAAATATTGACTTGAAGTATAGTATTCCAAACTACACTTGTCTTCGTCCTGTCAAAAGGCCATGTTGTAAATATTGACTTGAAGTATAGTAGTATTCCCAACAGCGCTTCTCTTCGTGCTGTCAAAACATCCTCGGCGTAATTATTGATTTTAAGTGTAGTATTCCAATCTGCACTTGTCTTCGTCCTGTCAAAAGGCCATGTTGTAAATATTGACTTGAAGTATAGTATTCCCAACATCGCTTCTCTTCGTGCTGTCAAAACAGCCACGGCGTAAATATTGATTTAAAGAAAGAAAGAAAGAAAGATTTATTTCAGCAGAGCAGTTACAGCATATGCTGCAGGGGCAGAGGCTAAAGGCTGTGGCGCCTGACGAGGCCTCTGTCCCTCTGCAGTCGACGGAAGTGCAATAAAAATTTGAGCATAACAAGAAGGTAAGTCACATAATTATTTGAAGTATAGTATTCCAAACTGCACTTGTCTTCGTCCTGCCAAAAGGTCACGTTTTAAATATTGACTTGAAGTATAGTATTCCCAAAAGCGCTTCTGTTCGTGCTGTCAAAACAGCCACGGCGTAAATATTGATTTGAAGTATAGTATTCCAAACTGCACTTGTCTTCGTCCTGTCAAAAGGTAACGTTATAAATATTGACTTGAAGTATAGTATTCCCAACAGCGCTTCTCTTCGTGTTGTCAAAACATCCTCGGCGTAATTATTGATTTTAAGTATAGTATTCCAATCTGCACTTGTCTTCGTCCTGTCAAAAGGCCATGTTGTAAATATTGACTTGAAGTATTGTATTCCCAACAGCGCTTCTCTTCGTGCTGTCAAAACAGCCACGGCATAAATATTGATTTTAAGTATAGTATTCCAAACTGCACTTGTCTTCGTCCTGTCAAAAGGTCGCGTTATAAATATTGACTGGAAGTATAGTATTCCCAAGAGCGCTTATCTTCGTGCTGTCAAAAGAGCCACGCCGTAAATATTGATTTTAAGTATAGTATTCCAAACTGCACTTGTCTTCGTCCTGTCAAAAGGCCATGTTGTAAATATTGACTTGAAGTATAGTATTCCCAACAGCGCTTCTCTTCGTACTGTCAAAACAGCCACGGCATAAACATTGATTTTAAGTATATTATTCCAAACTGGACTTGTCTTCGTCCTGTCCAAAGGTCACGTTATAAATATTGACTTGAAGTATAGTATTCCCAACAGCGCTTCTCTTCGTGCTGTCAAAACAGCCACGGCATAAATATTGATTTGAAGTATAGTATTCCAAACTGCACTTGTCTTCGTCCTGTCAAAAGGCCATGTTGTAAATATTGACTTGAAGTATAGTATTCCCAACAGCGCTTCTTTTCGTGCTGTCAAAACAGCCACGGCATAAATATTGATTTGAAGTATAGTATTCCAAACTGCACTTGTCTTCGTCCTGTCAAAAGGCCATGATGTTAATATCGACTTGAAGAACAGTATTCCCAACAGCGCTTCTCTTCGTGCTGTCAAAACAGCCTCGGCGTAAACATTGATTTGAAGTATAGAATTCCAAACTGCACTTGTCTTCGTCCTGTCAAAAGATCACGTTATAAATATTGACTTGAAGTATAGTACTCCCAACAGCGCTTCTCTTCGTGCTGTCAAAACAGCCACGGCGTTAATATTGATTTGAAGTATAGCACTCCAAACTGCACTTGTCTTCGTCCTGTCAAAAGGCCGTGTTTTAAATATTGACTTGAAGTATAGCATTCCCAACAGCGCTTCTCTTCGTGCTGTCAAAACAGCCACGGCGTAAATATTGATTTAAAGAAAGAAAGAAAGATTTATTTCAGCAGAGCAGTTAGAGCATCTGCTGCAGGGGCAGAGGCTAAAGGCTGTGGCGCCTGACGAGGCCTCTGTCCCTCTGCAGTCGACGGAAGTGCAATACAAATTTGAGCATAACAAGAAGGTAAGTCACATAATTAATTTGAAGTATAGTATTCCAAACTGCACTTGTCTTCGTCCTGTCAAAAAGTCACGTTATAAATATTCACGTAAAGTAGAGTATTTCCAACAGCGCTTCTCTTCGTGCTGTCAAAACAGCCACGGCATAAATATTTATTTGAAGTATAGTATTCCAATTTGCACTTGTTTTCGTCCCGTCAAAAGGCCATGTTATAAATATTGATTTGAAGTATATTATTCCAAACTGCACTTGTCTTCGTCCTGTCAAAAGGTCACGTTATAAATATTGACTTGAAGTATAGTATTCCCAAAAGCGCTTCTGTTCGTGCTGTCAAAATAGCCACGGCGTAAATATTGATTTGAAGTATAGTATTCCAAACTGCACTTGTCTTCGTCCTGTCAAAAGGTAACGTTATAAATATTGACTTGAAGTATAGTATTCCCAACAGCGCTTCTCTTCGTGCTGTCAAAACATCCACGGCGTAATTATTGATTTTAAGTATAGTATTCTAATCTGCACTTGTCTTCGTCCTGTTAAAAGGCCATGTTGTAAATATTGACTTGAAGTATAGTATTCCCAACAGCGCTTCTCTTCGTGCTGTCAAAACAGCCACGGCATAAATATTGATTTGAAGTATAGTATTCCAAACTGCCCTGGTTTTCGTCCTGCCAAAAGGCCATGTTGTAAATATTGATATGAAGTATAGTATTCCAAACTGCACTTGTCTTCGTCCTGTCAAAAGGTCGCGTTATAAATATTGACTGGAAGTATAGTATTCTCAACAGCGCTTATCTTCGTGCTGTCAAAACAGCCACGGCGTAAATATTGATTTGAAGTATAGTATTCCAAACTGCACTTGTCTTCGTCCTGTCAAAAGGCCATGTTGTAAATATTGACTTGAAGTATAGTATTCCCAACAGCGCTTCTCTTCGTACTGTCAAAACAGCCACGGCGTAAACATTGATTTGAAGTATATTATTCCAAACTGGACTTGTCTTCGTCCTGTCCAAAGGTCACGTTATAAATATTAACTTGAAGTTTAGTATTCCCAACAGCGCTTCTCTTCGTGCTGTCAAAACAGCCACGGCATAAATATTGATTTGAAGTATAGTATTCCAAACTGCACTTGTCTTCGTCCTGTCAAAAGGCCATGTTGTTAATATCGACTTGAAGTATAGTATTCCCAACAGCGCTTCTTTTTGTGCTGTCAAAACAGCCTCGGCGTAAACATTGATTTGAAGTATAGTATTCCAAACTGCACTTGTCTTCGTCCTGTAAAAAGGTCAGGGTATAAATATTGAGTTGAAGCATAGTATTCCCAACAGCGCTTCTCTTCGTACTGTCAAAACAGCCACGGCATAAATATTGATTTGAAGTATAGTATTCCAAACTGCACTTCTCTTCGTCCTGTCAAAAGATCACGTTATAAATATTGACTTCAAGTATAGTATTCCGAACAGCGCTTCTCTTCGTGCTGTCATAACAGCCACGACATAATTATTGATTTGAAGTATATTATTACAAACTGCACTTGTCTTCGTCCTGTCAAAAGGCCATGTTGAAATATTGACTTGAAGTATAGTACTCCCAACAGCGCTTCTCTTCGTGCTGTCAAAACAGCCACGGCGTTAATATTGATTTGAAGTATTGCACTCCAAACTGCACTTGTCTTCGTCCTGTCAAAAGGCCATGTTTTAAATATTGACTTGAAGTATAGCATTCCCAACGGCGCTTCTCTTCGTGCTGTCAATACAGCCACGGCGTAAATATTGATTTAAAGAAAGAAAGAAAGATTTATTTCAGCAGAGCAGTTAGAGCATCTGCTGCAGGGGCAGAGGCTAAAGGCTGTGGCGCCTGACGAGGCCTCTGTCCCTCTGCAGTCGACGGAAGTGCAATACAAATTTGAGCATAACAAGAAGGTAAGTCACTTAATTAATTTGAAGTATAGTATTCCAAACTGCACTTGTCTTCGTCCTGTCAAAAGGTCACGTTATAAATATTGATGTAAAGTAGAGTATTCCCAACAGCGCTTCTCTTCGTGCTGTCAAAACAGCCACGGCATAAATATTGATTTGAAGTATAGTATTCCAAACTGCACTTGTCTTTGTCCTGTCAAAAGGTCACGTTATAAATATACACTTGAAGTATAGTATTCCCAAAAGCGCTTCTGTTCGTGCTGTCTAAACAGCCACGGCGTAAATATTGATTTGAAGTATAGTATTCCAAACTGCACTTGTCTTCGTCCTGTCAAAAGGTAACGTTATAAATATTGACTTGAAGTATAGTATTCCCAACAGCGCTTCTCATCGTGCTGTCAAAACATCCTCGGCGTACTTATTGATTTTAAGTATAGTATTCCAATCTGCACTTGTCTTCGTCCTGTCAAAAGGCCATGTTGTAAATATTGACTTGAAGTATAGTATTCCCAACAGCGCTTCTCTTCGTGCTGTCAAAACAGCCACGGCATAAATATTGATTTAAAGTATAGTATTCCAAACTGCCCTGGTTTTCGTCCTGCCAAAAGGCCATGTTGTAAATATTGATATGAAGTATAGTATTCCAAACTACGCTTGTCTTCGTCCTGTCAAAAGGTCGCGTTATAAATATTGACTGGAAGTATAGTATTCCCAACAGCGCTTATCTTCGCGCTGTCAAAACAGCCACGGCGTAAATATTGATTTGAAGTATAGTATTCCAAACGGCACTTGTCTTCGTCCTGTATAAAGGCCATGTTGTAAATATTGACTTGAAGTATAGTATTCCCAACAGCGCTTCTCTTCGTACTGTCAAAACAGCCATGGCGTAAACATTGAATTGAAGTATATTATTCCAAACTGGAGTTGTCTTCGTCCTGTCCAAAGGTCACGTTATAAATATTGACTTGAAGTATAGTATTCCCAACAGCGCTTCTCTTCGTGCTGTCAAAACAGCCACGGCATAAATATTGATTTGAAGTATAGTATTCCAAACTGCACTTGTCTTCGTCCTGTCAAAAGGCCATGTTGTTAATATCGACTTGAAGTATAGTATTCCCAACAGCGCTTCTCTTCGTGCTGTCAAAACAGCCTCGGCGTAAACATTGATTTGAAGTATAGTATTCCAAACTGCACTTGTCTTCGTCCTGTCAAAAGATCACGTTATAAATATTGACTTGAAGTATAGTATTCCCAACAGCGCTTCTCTTCGTGCTGTCATAACAGCCACGACATATATATTGATTTGAAGTATATTATTCCAAACTGCACTTGTCTTCGTCCTGTCAAAAGGTCACGTTATAAATATTGACTTGAAGTATAGTATTCCCAACAGCGCTTCTCTTCGCGCTGTCAAAAGAACCACGGCGTAAATATTGATTTGAAGTATAGTATTCCAAACTGCACTTGTCTTCGACCTGTCAAAAGGTCACGTTATAAATATTGACTTGAAGTATAGTATTCCCAACAGCGTTCTCTTCGTGCTGTCAAAAGTGCCACGGCATAAAAATTGATTTGAAGTATAGTATTGCAAACTGCACTTGTCTTCGTCCTGTCAAAAGGCCATGTTGTAAATATTGAAGTATAGTATTCCCAACAGCGCTTCTCTTCGTGCTGTCAAAACAGCCACGGCGTAAAAATTGATTTGAAGTACAGTATTCCAAACTGCACTTGTCTTCGTCCTGTCAAAAGGTCACGTTATAAATATTGACTTGAAGTATAGTATTCCAAACTACACTTGTCTTCGTCCTGTCAAAAGGCCATGTTGTAAATATTGACTTGAAGTATAGTAGTATTCCCAACAGCGCTTCTCTTCGTGCTGTCAAAACATCCTCGGCGTAATTATTGATTTTAAGTGTAGTATTCCAATCTGCACTTGTCTTCGTCCTGTCAAAAGGCCATGTTGTAAATATTGACTTGAAGTATAGTATTCCCAACATCGCTTCTCTTCGTGCTGTCAAAACAGCCACGGCGTAAATATTGATTTAAAGAAAGAAAGAAAAAAAGATTTATTTCAGCAGAGCAGTTACAGCATATGCTGCAGGGGCAGAGGCTAAAGGCTGTGGCGCCTGACGAGGCCTCTGTCCCTCTGCAGTCGACGGAAGTGCAATAAAAATTTGAGCATAACAAGAAGGTAAGTCACATAATTATTTGAAGTATAGTATTCCAAACTGCACTTGTCTTCGTCCTGCCAAAAGGTCACGTTTTAAATATTGACTTGAAGTATAGTATTCCCAAAAGCGCTTCTGTTCGTGCTGTCAAAACAGCCACGGCGTAAATATTGATTTGAAGTATAGTATTCCAAACTGCACTTGTCTTCGTCCTGTCAAAAGGTAACGTTATAAATATTGACTTGAAGTATAGTATTCCCAACAGCGCTTCTCTTCGTGTTGTCAAAACATCCTCGGCGTAATTATTGATTTTAAGTATAGTATTCCAATCTGCACTTGTCTTCGTCCTGTCAAAAGGCCATGTTGTAAATATTGACTTGAAGTATTGTATTCCCAACAGCGCTTCTCTTCGTGCTGTCAAAACAGCCACGGCATAAATATTGATTTTAAGTATAGTATTCCAAACTGCACTTGTCTTCGTCCTGTCAAAAGGTCGCGTTATAAATATTGACTGGAAGTATAGTATTCCCAACAGCGCTTATCTTCGTGCTGTCAAAAGAGCCACGCCGTAAATATTGATTTTAAGTATAGTATTCCAAACTGCACTTGTCTTCGTCCTGTCAAAAGGCCATGTTGTAAATATTGACTTGAAGTATAGTATTCCCAACAGCGCTTCTCTTCGTACTGTCAAAACAGCGACGGCATAAACATTGATTTTAAGTATATTATTCCAAACTGGACTTGTCTTCGTCCTGTCCAAAGGTCACGTTATAAATATTGACTTGAAGTATAGTATTCCCAACAGCGCTTCTCTTCGTGCTGTCAAAACAGCCACGGCATAAATATTGATTTGAAGTATAGTATTCCAAACTGCACTTGTCTTCGTCCTGTCAAAAGGCCATGTTGTAAATATTGACTTGAAGTATAGTATTCCCAACAGCGCTTCTTTTCGTGCTGTCAAAACAGCCACGGCATAAATATTGATTTGAAGTATAGTATTCCAAACTGCACTTGTCTTCGTCCTGTCAAAAGGCCATGATGTTAATATCGACTTGAAGAACAGTATTCCCAACAGCGCTTCTCTTCGTGCTGTCAAAACAGCCTCGGCGTAAACATTGATTTGAAGTATAGAATTCCAAACTGCACTTGTCTTCGTCCTGTCAAAAGGCCAGGGTGTAAATATTGACTTGAAGCATAGTATTCCCAACAGCGCTTCTCTTCGTACTGTCAAAACAGCCACGGCATAAATATTGATTTGAAGTATAGTATTCCAAACTGCACTTGTCTTCGTCCTGTCAAAAGATCATGTTATAAATATTGACTTGAAGTATAGTATTCCCAACAGCGCTTCTCTTCGTGCTGTTATAACAGCCACGACATATATATTGATTTGAAGTATATTATTCCAAACTGCACTTGTCTTCGTCCTGTCAAAAGGTCACGTTATAAATATTGACTTGAAGTATAGTATTCCCAACAGCGCTTCTCTTCGCGCTGTCAAAAGAACCACGGCGTAAATATTGATTTCAAGTATAGTATTCCAAACTGCACTTGTCTTCGACCTGTCAAAAGGTCACGTTATAAATATTGACTTGAAGTATAGTATTCCCAACAGCGCTTCTCTTCGTGCTGTCAAAAGTGCCACGGCATAAAAATTGATTTGAAGTATAGTATTGCAAACTGCACTTGTCTTCGTCCTGTCAAAAGGCCATGTTGTAAATATTGACTTGAAGTATAGTATTCCCAACAGCGCTTCTCTTCGTGCTGTCAAAACAGCCACGGCGTAAAAATTGATTTGAAGTACAGTATTCCAAACTGCACTTGTCTTCGTCCTGTGAAAAGGTCACGTTATAAATATTGACTTGAAGTATAGTATTCCAAACTACACTTGTCTTCGTCCTGTCAAAAGGCCATGTTGTAAATATTGACTTGAAGTATAGTAGTATTCCCAACAGCGCTTCTCTTCGTGCTGTCAAAACATCCTCGGCGTAATTATTGATTTTATGTGTAGTATTCCAATCTGCACTTGTCTTCGTCCTGTCAAAAGGCCATGTTGTAAATATTGACTTTGAGTATAGTATTCCCAACATCGCTTCTCTTCGTGCTGTCAAAACAGCTACGGCGTAAATATTGATTTAAAGAAAGAAAGAAAGATTTATTTCAGCAGAGCAGTTACAGCATCTGCTGCAGGGGCAGAGGCTAAAGGCTGTGGCGCCTGACGAGGCCTCTGTCCCTCTGCAGTCGACGGAAGTGCAATAAAAATTTGAGCATAACAAGAAGGTAAGTCACATAATTAATTTGAAGTATTGTATTCCAAACTGCACTTGTCTTCGTCCTGCCAAAAGGTCACGTTATAAATATTGACTTGAAGTATAGTATTCCCAAAAGCGCTTCTGTTCGTGCTGTCAAAACAGCCACGGCGTAAATATTGATTTGAAGTATAGTATTCCAAACTGCACTTGTCTTCGTCCTGTCAAAAGGTAACGTTATAAATATGGACTTGAAGTATAGTATTCCCAAAAGCGCTTCTCTTCGTGCTGTCAAAACAGCCACGGCATAAATATTGATTTTAAGTATAGTATTCCAAACTGCCCTGGTTTTCGTCCTGCCAAAAGGCCGTGTTGTAAATATTGATATGAAGTATAGTATTCCAAACTGCACTTGTCTTCGTCCTGTCAAAAGGTCTCGTTATAAATATTGACTTGAAGCATAGTATTCCCAACAGCGCTTCTCTTCGTACTGTCAAAACAGCCACGGCATAAATACTGATTTGAAGTATAGTATTACAAACTGCACTTGTCTTCGTCCTGTCAAAAGATCACGTTATAAATATTGACTTGAAGTATAGTATTCCCAACAGCGCTTCTCTTCGTGCTGTCATAACAGCCACGACATAATTATTGATTTGAAGTATATTATTCCAAACTGCACTTGTCTTCGTCCTGTCAAAAGGTCACGTTATAAATATTGAGTTGAAGCATAGTATTCCCAACAGCACTTCTCTTCGCGCTGTCAAAAGAACCACGGCGTAAATATTGATTTGAAGTTTAGTATTCCAAACTGCACTTGTCTTCGACCTGTCAAAAGGCCACGTTATAAATATCGGCTTGAAGTATAGTATACCCAACAGCGCTTATCTTCGTGCTGTCAAAACAGCCACGGCGTAAATATTCATTTGAAGTATAGTATTCCAAACTGCCCTTGTCTTCATCTCAAAAGGTCACGTTATAAATATTGACTTGAACTATAGTATTTCCAAGAGCGCTTCTCTTCGTGCTGTCAAAACAGCCACGGCGAAATTATTGATTTGAAGTATAGTATTCCAAACTGCACTTGTCTTCGTCCTGTCAAAAGGCCATGTTGTAAATATTGACTTGAAGTATAGTATTCCCAACAGCGCTTCTTTTCGTGCTGTCAAAACAGCCACGGCATAAATATTGATTTGAAGTATGGTATTCCAAACTCCACTTGTCTTCGTCCTGTCAAAAGGCCATGTTGTTAATATCGACTTGAAGTATAGTATTCCCAACAGCGCTTCTCTTCGTGCTGTCAAAACAGCCTCGGCGCAAACATTGATTTGAAGTATGGTATTCCAAACTGCACTTGTCTTCGTCCTGTCAAAAGGTCAGGGTATAAATATTGAGTTGAAGCATAGTATTCCCAACAGCGCTTCTCTTCGTGCTGTCAAAACAGCCACGGCATAAATATTGATTTGAAGTATAGTATTCCAATCTGCACTTGTCTTCGTCCTGTCAAAATGCCATGTTGTAAATATTGACTTGAAGTATAGTATTCCCAACATCGCTTCTCTTCGTGCTGTCAAAACAGCCACGGCGTAAATATTGATTTAAAGAAAGAAAGAAAGAAAGATTTATTTCAGCAGAGCAGTTACAGCATCTGCTGCAGGGGCAGAGGCTAAAGGCTGTGGCGCCTGACGAGGCCTCTGTCCCTCTGCAGTCGACGGAAGTGCAATAAAAATTTGAGCATAACAAGAAGGTAAGTCACATAATTAATTTGAAGTAAAGTATTCCAAACTGCACTTGCCTTCGTCCTGCCAAAAGGTCACGTTATAAATATTGACTTGAAGTATAGTATTCCCAAAAGCGCTTCTGTTCGTGCTGTCAAAACAGCCACGGCGTAAATATTGATTTGAAGTATAGTATTCCAAACTGCACTTGTCTTCGTCCTGTCAAACGGTAACGTTATAAATATTGACTTGAAGTAAAGTATTCCCAACAGCGCTTCTCTTCGCGCTGTCAAAACAGCCACGGCATAAATATTGATTTTAAGTATAGTATTCCAAACTGCCCTGGTTTTCGTCCTGCCAAAAGGCCATGTTGTAAATATTGATATGAAGTATAGTATTCCAAACTGCACTTGTCTTCGTCCTGTCAAAAGGTCGCGTTATAAATATTGACTGGAAGTATAGTATTCTCAACAGCGCTTATCTTCGTGCTGTCAAAACAGCCACGGCGTAAATATTAATTTGAAGTATAGTATTCCAAACTGCACTTGTCTTCGTCCTGTCAAAAGGCCATGATGTTAATATCGACTTGAAGAACAGTATTCCCAACAGCGCTTCTCTTCGTGCTGTCAAAACAGCCTCGGCGTAAACATTGATTTGAAGTATAGAATTCCAAACTGCACTTGTCTTCGTCCTGTCAAACGGTCACGTTATAAATATCGGCTTGAAGTATAGTATACCCAACAGCGCTTATCTTCGTGCTGTCAAAACAGCCACGGCGTAAATATTGATTTGAATTACAGTATTCCAAACTGCCCTTGTCTTCATCTCAAAAGGTCACGTTATAAATATTGACTTGAACTAAAGTATTTCCAAGAGCGCTTCTCTTCGTGCTGTCAAAACAGCCACGGCGAAATTATTGATTTGAAGTATAGTATTCTAAACTGCACTTGTCTTCGTCCTGTCAAAAGGCCATGTTGTAAATATTGACTTGAAGTATAGTATTCCCAACAGCGCTTCTTTTCGTGCTGTCAAAACAGCCACGGCATAAATATTGATTTGAAGTATAGTATTCCAAACTCCACTTGTCTTCGACCTGTCAAAAGCCCATGTTGTTAATATCGACTTGAAGTATAGTATTCCCAACAGCGCTTCTCTTCGTGCTGTCAAAACAGCTCGGCGTAAACATTGATTTGAAGTATGGTATTCCAGACTGCACTTATCTTAGTCCTTTCAAAAGGTCAGGGTATAAATATTGAGTTGAAGCATAGTATTCCCAACAGCGCTTCTCTTCGTACTGTCAAAACAGCCACGGCATAAATATTGATTTGAAGTATAGTATACCAAACTGCACTTGTCTTCGTCCTGTCAAAAGATTACGTTATAAATATTGACTTGAAGTATAGTATTCCGAACAGCGATTCTCTTCGTGCTGTCATAACAGCCACGACATAATTATTGATTTGAAGTATATTATTCCAAACTGCACTTGTCTTCGTCCTGTCAAAAGGTCACGTTATAAATATTGACTTGAAGTATATTATTCCAAACTACACTTGTCTTCGTCTTGTCAAAAGGCCATGTTGTAAATATTGACTTGAAGTATAGTAGTACTCCCAACAGCGCTTCTCTTCGTGCTGTCAAAACAGCCACGGCATAAATAATGATTTGAAGTATAGTATTCCAATCTGCACTTGTCTTCGTCCTGTCAAAATGCCATGTTGTAAATATTGACTTGAAGTATAGTATTCCCAACATCGCTTCTCTTCGTGCTGTCAAAACAGCCACGGCGTAAATATTGATTTAAAGAAAGAAAGAAAGATTTATTTCAGCAGAGCAGTTACAGCATCTGCTGCAGGGGCAGAGGCTAAAGGCTGTGGCGCCTGACGAGGCCTCTGTCCCTCTGCAGTCGACGGAAGTGCAATAAAAATTTGAGCATAACAAGAAGGTAAGTCACATAATTAATTTGAAGTACAGTATTCCAAACTGCACTTGCCTTCGTCCTGCCAAAAGGTCACGTTATAAATATTGACTTGAAGTATAGTATTCCCAAAAGCGCTTCTGTTCGTGCTGTCAAAACAGCCACGGCGTAAATACTGATTTGAAGTATAGTATTCCAAACTGCACTTGTCTTCGTCCTGTCAAAAGGTAACGTTATAAATATTGACTTGAAGTAAAGTATTCCCAACAGCGCTTCTCTTCGCGCTGTCAAAACAGCCACGGCATAAATATTGATTTTAAGTATAGTATTCCAAACTGCCCTGGTTTTCGTCCTGCCAAAAGGCCATGTTGTAAATATTGATATGAAGTATAGTATTCCAAACTGCACTTGTCTTCGTCCTGTCAAAAGGTCGCGTTATAAATATTGACTGGAAGTATAGTATTCTCAACAGCGCTTATCTTCGTGCTGTCAAAACAGCCACGGCGTAAATATTAATTTGAAGTATAGTATTCCAAACTGCACTTGTCTTCGTCCTGTCAAAAGGCCATGATGTTAATATCGACTTGAAGAACAGTATTCCCAACAGCGCTTCTCTTCGTGCTGTCAAAACAGCCTCGGCGTAAACATTGATTTGAAGTATAGAATTCCAAACTGCACTTGTCTTCGTCCTGTCAAACGGTCACGTTATAAATATCGGCTTGAAGTATAGTATACCCAACAGCGCTTATCTTCGTGCTGTCAAAACAGCCACGGCGTAAATATTGATTTGAATTACAGTATTCCAAACTGCCCTTGTCTTCATCTCAAAAGGTGACGTTATAAATATTGACTTGAACTATAGTATTTCCAAGAGCGCTTCTCTTCGTGCTGTCAAAACAGCCACGGCGAAATTATTGATTTGAAGTATAGTATTCCAAACTGCACTTGTCTTCGTCCTGTCAAAAGGCCATGTTGTAAATATTGACTTGAAGTATAGTATTCCCAACAGCGCTTCTTTTCGTGCTGTCAAAACAGCCACGGCATAAATATTGATTTGAAGTATAGTATTCCAAACTCCACTTGTCTTCGACCTGTCAAAAGCCCATGTTGTTAATATCGACTTGAAGTATAGTATTCCCAACAGCGCTTCTCTTCGTGCTGTCAAAACAGCTCGGCGTAAACATTGATTTGAAGTATGGTATTCCAGACTGCACTTGTCTTCGTCCTTTCAAAAGGTCAGGGTATAAATATTGAGTTGAAGCATAGTATTCCCAACAGCGCTTCTCTTCGTACTGTCAAAACAGCCACGGCATAAATATTGATTTAAAGAAAGAAAGAAAGGAAGATTTATTTCAGCAGAGCAGTTAGAGCATCTGCTGCAGGGGCAGAGGCTAAAGGCTGTGGCGCCTGACGAGGCCTCTGTCCCTCTGCAGTCGACGGAAGTGCAATACAAATTTGAGCATAACAAGAAGGTAAGTCACATAATTAATTTGAAGTATAGTATTCCAAACTGCACTTGTCTTCGTCCTGTCAAAAGGTCACGTTATAAATATTGACTTGAAGTATAGTCAAGGGTGTGACATTCCCGTAGAGCCAATGGGGACGATTTTGAAATGCGACGGTGGCGGTGCCTGGGAGTTGGCGGTAAAAACATAAATTGCTCAAAACTTTGCTCGCTATGCTTGCGCCGGTCGCTGTCGTCTGCTGCCACTGCGCTGCAGCGTTGCCCGCGGCGGCACTGGCGGCGCAGACGCGTTGTGTCATTGACTCCAGCCGCGTTTGCTGCCAGATACCAGGATCGCTGCAATCGTTCCGACCGTGGCGACACTTATGGCGCGGACGCGCAACTTGCAACATGCCACAGCACTGGTATAGTATTCCCAACAGCGCTTCTCTTCGTGCTGTCAAAACAGCCACGGCATAAATATTGATTTGAAGTATAGTATTCCCAACAGCGCTTCTCTTCGTGCTGTCAAAACAGCCTCGGCGTAAACATTGATTTGAAGTATGGTATTCCAAACTGCACTTGTCTTCGTCCTGTCAAAAGGTCAGGGTATAAATATTGAGTTGAAGCATAGTATTCCCAACAGCGCTTCTCTTCGTACTCTCAAAACAGCCACGGCATAAATATTGATTTGAAGTATAGTATTCCAAACTACATTTGTCTTCGTCCTGTCAAAAGATCACGTTATAAATATTGACTTGAAGTATAGTATTCCCAACAGCGCTTCTCTTCGTGCTGTCAAAACAGCCACGGCATAAATATTGATTTGAAGTATGGTAATCCAAACTGCACTTGTCTTCGCCCTGTCAAAAGGTCACGTTATAAATATTGACTTGAAGTATAGTATTCCCAAAAGCGCTTCTGTTCGTGCTGTCAAAACAGCCACGGCGTAAATATTGATTTGAAGTATAGTATTCCAAACTGCACTTGTCTTCGTCCTGTCAAAAGGTAACGTTATAAATATTGACTTGAAGTATAGTATTCCCAACAGCGCTTCTCTTCGTGCTGTCAAAAGAGCCACGGCATAAATATTGATTTGAAGTATAGTATTCCAAACTGCACTTGTCTTCGTCCTGTCAAAAGATCACGTTATAAATATTGACTTAAAGTATAGTATTCCGAACAGCGCTTCTCTTCGTGCTGTCATAACAGCCACGGCGTAAATATTGATTTGAAGTATAGTATTCCAAACTGCACTTGTCTTCGTCCTGTCAAAAGGTAACGTTATAAATATTGACTTGAAGTATAGTATTCCCAACAGCGCTTCTCTTCGTGCTGTCAAAAGAGCCACGGCATAAATATTGATTTGAAGTATAGTATTCCAAACTGCACTTGTCTTCGTCCTGTCAAAACATCACGTTATAAATATTGAGTTGAAGCATAGTATTCCCAACAGCGCTTCTCTTCGTACTGTCAAAACAGCCACGGCATAAATATTGATTTGAAGTATAGTATTCCAAACTGCACTTGTCTTCGTCCTGTCAAAAGATCACGTTATAAATATTGACTTGAAGTATAGTATTCCCAACAGCGCTTCTCTTCGTGCTGTCAAAACAGCCACGGCATAAATATTGATTTGAAGTATGGTAATCCAAACTGCACTTGACTTCGACCTGTCAAAATGTCACGTTATAAATATCGGCTTGAAGTATAGTATACCCAACAGCGCTTATCTTCGTGCTGTCAAAACAGCCACGGCGTAAATATTGATTTGAAGTATAGTATTCCAAACTGCCCTTGTCTTCATCTCAAAAGGTCACGTTATAAATATTGACTTGAACTATAGTATTTCCAAGAGCGCTTCTCTTCGTGCTGTCAAAACAGCCACGGCGAAATTATTGATTTGAAGTATAGTATTCCAAACTGCACTTGTCTTCGTCCTGTCAAAAGGCCATGTTGTAAATATTGACTTGAAGTATAGTATTCCCAACAGCGCTTCTTTTCGTGCTGTCAAAACAGCCACGGCATAAATATTGATTTGAAGTATAGTATTCCAAACTCCACTTGTCTTCGTCCTGTCAAAAGGCCATGTTGTTAATATCGACTTGAAGTATAGTATTCCCAACAGCGCTTCTCTTCGTGCTGTCAAAACAGCCTCGGCGTAAACATTGATTTGAAGTATGGTATTCCAAACTGCACTTGTCTTCGTCCTGTCAAAAGGTCAGGGTATAAATATTGAGTTGAAGCATAGTATTCCCAACAGCGCTTCTCTTCGTACTGTCAAAACAGCCACGGCATAAATATTGATTTGAAGTATAGTATTCCAAACTGCACTTGTCTTTGTCCTGTCAAAAGATCACGTTATAAATATTGACTTGAAGTATAGTATTCCGAACAGCGCTTCTCTTCGTGCTGTCATAACAGCCACGACATAATTATTGATTTGAAGTATATTATTCCAAACTGCACTTGTCTTCGTCCTGTCAAAAGGTCACGTTATAAATATTGACTTGAAGTATATTATTCCAAACTACACTTGTCTTCGTCTTGTCAAAAGGCCATGTTGTAAATATTGACTTGAAGTATAGTAGTATTCCCAACAGCGCTTCTCTTCGTGCTGTCAAAACAGCCACGGCGTAAATATTGATTTAAAGAAAGAAAGAAAGAAAGAAAGATTTATTTCAGCAGAGCAGTTACAGCATCTGCTGCAGGGGCAGAGGCTGAAGGCTGTGGCGCCTGACGAGGCCTCTGTCCCTCTGCAGTCGACGGAAGTGCAATAAAAATTTGAGCATAACAAGAAGGTAAGTCACATAATTAATTTGAAGTACAGTATTCCAAACTGCACTTGCCTTCGTCCTGCCAAAAGGTCACGTTATAAATATTGACTTGAAGTATAGTATTCCCAAAAGCGCTTCTGTTCGTGCTGTCAAAACAGCCACGGCGTAAATATTGATTTGAAGTATAGTATTCCAAACTGCACTTGTCTTCGTCCTGTCAAAAGGTAACGTTATAAATATTGACTTGAAGTAAAGTATTCCCAACAGCGCTTCTCTTCGCGCTGTCAAAACAGCCACGGCATAAATATTGATTTTAAGTATAGTATTCCAAACTGCCCTGGTTTTCGTCCTGCCAAAAGGCCATGTTGTAAATATTGATATGTAGTATAGTATTCCAAACTGCACTTGTCTTCGTCCTGTCAAAAGGTCGCGTTATAAATATTGACTGGAAGTATAGTATTCTCAACAGCGCTTATCTTCGTGCTGTCAAAACAGCCACGGCGTAAATATTAATTTGAAGTATAGTATTCCAAACTGCACTTGTCTTCGTCCTGTCAAAAGGCCATGTTGTAAATACTGACTTGAAGTATAGTATTCCCAACAGCGCTTCTCTTCGTACTGTCAAAACAGCCACGGCGTAAACATTGATTTGAAGTATATTATTCCAAACTGGACTTGTCTTCGTCCTGTCCAAAGGTCACGTTATAAATATTGACTTGAAGTATAGTATTCCCAACAACGCTTCTCTTCGTGCTGTCAAAACAGCCACGGCATAAATATTGATTTGAAGTATAGTATTCCAAACTGCACTTGTCTTCGTCCAGTAAAAAGGCCATGATGTTAATATCGACTTGAAGAACAGTATTCCCAACAGCGCTTCTCTTCGTGCTGTCAAAACAGCCTCGGCGTAAACATTGACTTGAAGTATAGAATTCCAAACTGCACTTGTCTTCGTCCTGTCAAACGGTCACGTTATAAATATCGGCTTGAAGTATAGTATACCCAACAGCGCTTATCTTCGTGCTGTCAAAACAGCCACGGCGTAAATATTGATTTGAATTACAGTATTCCAAACTGCCCTTGTCTTCATCTCAAAAGGTCACGTTATAAATATTGACTTGAACTATAGTATTTCCAAGAGCGCTTCTCTTCGTGCTGTCAAAACAGCCACGGCGAAATTATTGATTTGAAGTATAGTATTCCAAACTGCACTTGTCTTCGTCCTGTCAAAAGGCCATGTTGTAAATATTGACTTGAAGTATAGTATTCCCAACAGCGCTTCTTTTCGTGCTGTCAAAACAGCCACGGCATAAATATTGATTTGAAGTATAGTATTCCAAACTCCACTTGTCTTCGTCCTGTCAAAAGGCCATGTTGTTAATATCGACTTGAAGTATAGTATTCCCAACAGCGCTTCTCTTCGTGCTGTCAAAACAGCTCGGCGTAAACATTGATTTGAAGTATGGTATTCCAGACTGCACTTGTCTTCGTCCTTTCAAAAGGTCAGGGTATAAATATTGAGTTGAAGCATAGTATTCCCAACAGCGCTTCTCTTCGTACTGTCAAAACAGCCACGGCATAAATATTGATTTGAAGTATAGAATACCAAACTGCACTTGTCTTCGTCCTGTCAAAAGATCACGTTATAAATATTGACATGAAGTATAGTATTCCGAACAGCGCTTCTCTTCGTGCTGTCAAAACAGCCACGGCGTAAAAATTGATTTGAAGTACAGTATTCCAAACTGCACTTGTCTTCGTCCTGTCAAAAGGTCACGTTATAAATATTGACTTGAAGTATAGTATTCCAAACTACACTTGTCTTCGTCCTGTCAAAAGGCCATGTTGTAAATATTGACTTGAAGTATAGAAGTATTCCCAACAGCGCTTCTCTTCGTGCTGTCAAAACATCCTCGGCGTAATTATTGATTTTATGTGTAGTATTCCAATCTGCACTTGTCTTCGTCCTGTCAAAAGGCCACGTTGTAAATATTGACTTGAAGTATAGTATTCCCAACATCGCTTCTCTTCGTGCTGTCAAAACAGCCACGGCGTAAATATTGATTTAAAGAAAGAAAGAAAGATTTATTTCAGCAGAGCAGTTACAGCATCTGCTGCAGGGGCAGAGGCTAAAGGCTGTGGCGCCTGACGAGGCCTCTGTCCCTCTGCAGTCGACGGAAGTGCAATAAAAATTTGAGCATAACAAGAAGGTAAGTCACATAATTAATTTGAAGTATTGTATTCCAAACTGCACTTGTCTTCGTCCTGCCAAAAGGTCACGTTATAAATATTGACTTGAAGTATAGTATTCCCAAAAGCGCTTCTGTTCGTGCTGTCAAAACAGCCACGGCGTAAATATTGATTTGAAGTATAGTATTCCAAACTGCACTTGTCTTCGTCCTGTCAAAAGGTAACGTTATAAATATTGACTTGAAGTATAGTATTCCCAACAGCGCTTCTCTTCGTGTTGTCAAAACATCCTCGGCGTAATTATTGATTTTAAGTATAGTATTCCAATCTGCACTTGTCTTCGTCCTGTCAAAAGGCCATGTTGTAAATATTGACTTGAAGTATAGTATTCCCAACAGCGCTTCTCTTCGTGCTGTCAAAACAGCCACGGCATAAATATTGATTTTAAGTATAGTATTCCAAACTGCCCTGGTTTTCGTCCTGCCAAAAGGCCATGTTGTAAATATTGATATGAAGTATAGTATTCCAAACTGCACTTGTCTTCGTCCTGTCAAAAGGTCTCGTTATAAATATTGACTTGAAGCATAGTATTCCCAACAGCGCTTCTCTTCGTGCTGTCATAACAGCCACGACATAATTATTGATTTGAAGTATATTATTCCAAACTGCGCTTGTCTTCGTCCTGTCAAAAGGTCACGTTATAAATATTGATTTGAAGTATAGTATTCCCAACAGCACTTCTCTTCGCGCTGTCAAAAGAACCACGGCGTAAATATTGATTTGAAGTATAGTATTCCAAACTGCACTTGTCTTCGACCTGTCAAAAGGCCACGTTATAAATATCGGCTTGAAGTATAGTATACCCAACAGCGCTTATCTTCGTGCTGTCAAAACAGCCACGGCGTAAATATTGATTTGAAGTATAGTATTCCAAACTGCCCTTGTCTTCATCTCAAAAGGTCACGTTATAAATATTGACTTGAACTATAGTATTTCCAAGAGCGCTTCTCTTCGTGCTGTCAAAACAGCCACGGCGAAATTATTGATTTGAAGTATAGTATTCCAAACTGCACTTGTCTTCGTCCTGTCAAAAGGCCATGTTGTAAATATTGACTTGAAGTATAGTATTCCCAACAGCGCTTCTTTTCGTGCTGTCAAAACAGCCACGGCATAAATATTGATTTGAAGTATGGTATTCCAAACTCCTCTTGTCTTCATCCTGTCAAAAGGCCATGTTGTTAATATCGACTTGAAGTATAGTATTCCCAACAGCGCTTCTCTTCGTGCTGTCAAAACAGCCTCGGCGTAAACATTGATTTGAAGTATGGTATTCCAAACTGCACTTGTCTTCGTCCTGTCAAAAGGTCAGGGTATAAATATTGAGTTGAAGCATAGTATTCCCAACAGCGCTTCTCTTCGTACTGTCAAAACAGCCACGGCATAAATATTGATTTGAAGTATAGTATTCCAAACTGCACTTGTCTTCGTCCTGTCAAAAGATCACGTTATAAATATTGACTTGAAGTATAGTATTCCGAACAGCGCTTCTCTTCGTGCTGTCATAACAGCCACGACATAATTATTGATTTGAAGTATATTATTCCAAACTGCACTTGTCTTCGTCCTGTCAAAAGGTCACGTTATAAATATTGACTTGAAGTATATTATTCCAAACTACACTTGTCTTCGTCTTGTCAAAAGGCCATGTTGTAAATATTGACTTGAAGTATAGTAGTATTCCCAACAGCGCTTCTCTTCGTGCTGTCAAAACAGCCACGGCATAAATATTGATTTGAAGTATAGTATTCCAATCTGCACTTGTCTTCGTCCTGTCAAAATGCCATGTTTTAAATATTGACTTGAAGTATAGTATTCCCAACATCGCTTCTCTTCGTGCTGTCAAAACAGCCACGGCGTAAATATTGATTTAAAGAAAGAAAGAAAGAAAGATTTATTTCAGCAGAGCAGTTACAGCATCTGCTGCAGGGGCAGAGGCTAAAGGCTGTGGCGCCTGACGAGGCCTCTGTCCCTCTGCAGTCGACGGAAGTGCAATAAAAATTTGAGCATAACAAGAAGGTAAGTCACATAATTAATTTGAAGTACAGTATTCCAAACTGCACTTGCCTTCGTCCTGCCAAAAGGTCACGTTATAAATATTGACTTGAAGTATAATATTCCCAAAAGCGCCTTCTGTTCGTGCTGTCAAAACAGCCACGGCGTAAATATTGATTTGAAGTATAGTATTCCAAACTGCACTTGTCTTCGTCCTGTCAAAAGGTAACGTTATAAATATTGACTTGAAGTAAAGTATTCCCAACAGCGCTTCTCTTCGCGCTGTCAAAACAGCCACGGCATAAATATTGATTTTAAGTATAGTATTCCAAACTGCCCTGGTTTTCGTCCTGCCAAAAGGCCATGTTGTAAATATTGATATGAAGTATAGTATTCCAAACTGCACTTGTCTTCGTCCTGTCAAAAGGTCGCGTTATAAATATTGACTGGAAGTATAGTATTCTCAACAGCGCTTATCTTCGTGCTGTCAAAACAGCCACGACGTAAATATTAATTTGAAGTATAGTATTCCAAACTGCACTTGTCTTCGTCCTGTCAAAAGGCCATGATGTTAATATCGACTTGAAGAACAGTATTCCCAACAGCGCTTCTCTTCGTGCTGTCAAAACAGCCTCGGCGTAAACATTGATTTGAAGTATAGAATTCCAAACTGCACTTGTCTTCGTCCTGTCAAACGGTCACGTTATAAATATCGGCTTGAAGTATAGTATACCCAACAGCGCTTATCTTCGTGCTGTCAAAACAGCCACGGCGTAAATATTGATTTGAATTACAGTATTCCAAACTGCCCTTGTCTTCATCTCAAAAGGTCACGTTATAAATATTGACTTGAACTATAGTATTTCCAAGAGCGCTTCTCTTCGTGCTGTCAAAACAGCCACGGCGAAATTATTGATTTGAAGTATAGTATTCCAAACTGCACTTGTCTTCGTCCTGTCAAAAGGCCATGTTGTAAATATTGACTTGAAGTATAGTATTCCCAACAGCGCTTCTTTTCGTGCTGTCAAAACAGCCACGGCATAAATATTGATTTGAAGTATAGTATTCCAAACTCCACTTGTCTTCGTCCTGTCAAAAGCCCATGTTGTTAATATCGACTTGAAGTATAGTATTCCCAACAGCGCTTCTCTTCGTGCTGTCAAAACAGCTCGGCGTAAACATTGATTTGAAGTATGGTATTCCAGACTGCACTTGTCTTCGTCCTTTCAAAAGGTCAGGGTATAAATATTGAGTTGAAGCATAGTATTCCCAACAGCGCTTCTCTTCGTACTGTCAAAACAGCCACGGCATAAATATTGATTTGAAGTATAGTATACCTAACTGCACTTGTCTTCGTCCTGTCAAAAGATCACGTTATAAATATTGACTTGAAGTATAGTATTCCGAACAGCGCTTCTCTTCGTGCTGTCATAACAGCCACGACATAATTATTGATTTGAAGTATATTATTCCAAACTGCACTTGTCTTCGTCCTGTCAAAAGGCCATGTTGAAATATTGACTTGAAGTGTAGTACTCCCAACAGCGCTTCTCCTCGTGCTGTCAAAACAGCCACGGCGTTAATATTGATTTGAAGTATAGCACTCCAAACTGCACTTGTCTTCGTCCTGTCAAAAGGCCATGTTTTAAATATTGACTTGAAGTATAGCATTCCCAACAGCGCTTCTCTTCGTGCTGTCAAAACAGCCACGGCGTAAATATTGATTTAAAGAAAGAAAGAAAGGAAGATTTATTTCAGCAGAGCAGTTAGAGCATCTGCTGCAGGGGCAGAGGCTAAAGGCTGTGGCGCCTGACGAGGCCTCTGTCCCTCTGCAGTCGACGGAAGTGCAATACAAATTTGAGCATAACAAGAAGGTAAGTCACATAATTAATTTGAAGTATAGTATTCCAAACTGCACTTGTCTTCATCCTGTCAAAAGGTCACGTTATAAATATTGACTTGAAGTATAGTATTCCCAACAGCGCTTCTCTTCGTGCTGTCAAAACAGCCACGGCATAAATATTGATTTGAAGTATAGTATTCCCAACAGCGCTTCTCTTCGTGCTGTCAAAACAGCCTCGGCGTAAACATTGATTTGAAGTATGGTATTCCAAACTGCACTTGTCTTCGTCCTGTCAAAAGGTCAGGGTATAAATATTGAGTTGAAGCATAGTATTCCCAACAGCGCTTCTCTTCGTACTGTCAAAACAGCCACGGCATAAATATTGATTTGAAGTATAGTATTCCAAACTGCACTTGTCTTCGTCCTGTCAAAAGATCACGTTATAAATATTGACTTGAAGTATAGTATTCCCAACAGCGCTTCTCTTCGTGCTGTGAAAACAGCCACGGCATAAATATTGATTTGAAGTATGGTAATCCAAACTGCACTTGTCTTCGCTCTGTCAAAAGGTCACGTTATAAATATTGACTTGAAGTATAGTATTCCCAAAAGCGCTTCTGTTCGTGCTGTCAAAACAGCCACGGCGTAAATATTGATTTGAAGTATAGTATTCCAAACTGCACTTGTCTTCGTCCTGTCAAAAGGTAACGTTATAAATATTGACTTGAAGTATAGTATTCCCAACAGCGCTTCTCTTCGTGCTGTCAAAAGAGCCACGGCATAAATATTGATTTGAAGTATAGTATTCCAAACTGCACTTGTCTTCGTCCTGTCAAAAGATCACGTTATAAATATTGACTTGAAGTATAGTATTTCGAACAGCGCTTCTCTTCGTGCTGTCATAACAGCCACGGCGTAAATATTGATTTGAAGTATAGTATTCCAAACTGCACTTGTCTTCGTCCTGTCAAAAGGTAACGTTATAAATATTGACTTGAAGTATAGTATTCCCAACAGCGCTTCTCTTCGTGCTGTCAAAAGAGCCACGGCATAAATATTGATTTGAAGTATAGTATTCCAAACTGCACTTGTCTTCGTCCTGTCAATAGATCACGTTATAAATATTGAGTTGAAGCATAGTATTCCCAACAGCGCTTCTCTTCGTACTGTCAAAACAGCCACGGCATAAATATTGATTTGAAGTATAGTATTCCAAACTGCACTTGTCTTCGTCCTGTCAAAAGATCACGTTATAAATATTGACTTGAAGTATAGTATTCCCAACAGCGCTTCTCTTCGTGCTGTCAAAACAGCCACGGCATAAATATTGAATTGAAGTATGGTAATCCAAACTGCACTTGACTTCGACCTGTCAAAAGGTCACGTTATAAATATCGGCTTGAAGTATAGTATACCCAACAGCGCTTATCTTCGTGCTGTCAAAACAGCCACGGCGTAAATATTGATTTGAAGTATAGTATTACAAACTGCCCTTGTCTTCATCTCAAAAGGTCACGTTATAAATACTAACTTGAACTATAGTATTTCCAAGAGCGCTTCTCTTCGTGCTGTCAAAACAGCCACGGCGAAATTATTGATTTGAAGTATAGTATTCCAAACTGCACTTGTCTTCGTCCTGTCAAAAGGCCATGTTGTAAATATTGACTTGAAGTATAGTATTCCCAACAGCGCTTCTTTTCGTGCTGTCAAAACAGCCACGGCATAAATATTGATTTGAAGTATAGTATTCCAAACTCCACTTGTCTTCGTCCTGTCAAAAGGCCATGTTGTTAATATCGACTTGAATTATAGTATTCCCAACAGCGCTTCTCTTCGTGCTGTCAAAACAGCCTCGGCGTAAACATTGATTTGAAGTATGGTATTCCAAACTGCACTTGTCTTCGTCCTGTCAAAAGGTCAGGGTATAAATATTGAGTTGAAGCATAGTATTCCCAACAGCGCTTCTCTTCGTACTGTCCAAACAGCCACGGCATAAATATTGATTTGAAGTATAGTATTCCAAACTGCACTTGTCTTCGTCCTGTCAAAAGATCACGTTATAAATATTGACTTGAAGTATAGTATTCCGAACAGCGCATCTCTTCGTGCTGTCATAACAGCCACGACATAATTATTGATTTGAAGTATATTATTCCAAACTGCACTTGTCTTCGTCCTGTCAAAAGGTCACGTTATAAATATTGACTTGAAGTATAGTATTCCAAACTGCACTTGTCTTCGTCCTGTCAAAAGGTAACGTTATAAATATTGACTTGAAGTAAAGTATTCCCAACAGCGCTTCTCTTCGCGCTGTCAAAACAGCCACGGCATAAATATTGATTTTAAGTATAGTATTCCAAACTGCCCTGGTTTTCGTCCTGCCAAAAGGCCATGTTGTAAATATTGATATGAAGTATAGTATTCCAAACTGCACTTGTCTTCGTCCTGTCAAAAGGTCGCGTTATAAATATTGACTGGAAGTATAGTATTCTCAACAGCGCTTATCTTCGTGCTGTCAAAACAGCCACGGCGTAAATAATAATTTGAAGTATAGTATTCCAAACTGCACTTGTCTTCGTCCTGTCAAAAGGCCATGTTGTAAATACTGACTTGAAGTATAGTATTCCCAACAGCGCTTCTCTTCGTACTGTCAAAACAGCCGCGGCGTAAACATTGATTTGAAGTATATTATTCCAAACTGGACTTGTCTTCGTCCTGTCCAAAGGTCACGTTATAAATATTGACTTGAAGTATAGTATTCCCAACAACGCTTCTCTTCGTGCTGTCAAAACAGCCACGGCATAAATATTGATTTGAAGTATAGTATTCCAAACTGCACTTGTCTTCGTCCTGTCAAAAGGCCATGATGTTAATATCGACTTGAAGAACAGTATTCCCAACAGCGCTTCTCTTCGTGCTGTCAAAACAGCCTCGGCGTAAACATTGATTTGAAGTATAGAATTCCAAACTGCACTTGTCTTCGTCCTGTCAAACGGTCACGTTATAAATATCGGCTTGAAGTATAGTATACCCAACAGCGCTTATCTTCGTGCTGTCAAAACAGCCACGGCGTAAATATTGATTTGAATTACAGTATTCCAAACTGCCCTTGTCTTCATCTCAAAAGGTCACGTTATAAATATTGACTTGAACTATAGTATTTCCAAGAGCGCTTCTCTTCGTGCTGTCAAAACAGCCACGGCGAAATTATTGATTTGAAGTATAGTATTCCAAACTGCACTTGTCTTCGTCCTGTCAAAAGGCCATGTTGTAAATATTGACTTGAAGTATAGTATTCCCAACAGCGCTTCTTTTCGTGCTGTCAAAACAGCCACGGCATAAATATTGATTTGAAGTATAGTATTCCAAACTCCACTTGTCTTCGTCCTGTCAAAAGGCCATGTTGTTAATATCGACTTGAAGTATAGTATTCCCAACAGCGCTTCTCTTCGTGCTGTCAAAAGAGCCACGGCATAAATATTGATTTGAAGTATAGTATTCCAAACTGCACTTATCTTCGTCCTGTCAAAAGATCACGTTATAAATATTGACTTGAAGTATAGTATTCCGAACAGCGCTTCTCTTCGTGCTGTCATAACAGCCACGACATAATTATTGATTTGAAGTATATTATTCCAAACTGCACTTGTCTTCGTCCTGTCAAAAGGCCATGTTGAAATATTGACTTGAAGTGTAGTACTCCCAACAGCGCTTCTCTTCGTGCTGTCAAAACAACCACGGCGTTAATATTGATTTGAAGTGTAGCACTCCAAACTGCACTTGTCTTCGTCCTGTCAAAAGGCCATGTTTTAAATATTGACTTGAAGTATAGCATTCCCAACAGCGCTTCTCTTCGTGCTGTCAAAACAGCCACGGCGTAAATATTGATTTAAAGAAAGAAAGAAAGGAAGATTTATTTCAGCAGAGCAGTTAGAGCATCTGCTGCAGGGGCAGAGGCTAAAGGCTGTGGCGCCTGACGAGGCCTCTGTCCCTCTGCAGTCGACGGAAGTGCAATACAAATTTGAGCATAACAAGAACGTAAGTCACATAATTATTTTAAGTATAGTATTCCAAACTGCACTTGTCTTCGTCCTGTCAAAAGGTCACGTTATAAATATTGACTTGAAGTATAGTATTCCCAACAGCGCTTCTCTTCGTGCTGTCAAAACAGCCACGGCATAAATATTGATTTGAAGTATAGTATTCCCAACAGCGCTTCTCTTCGTGCTGTCAAAACAGCCTCGGCGTAAACATTGATTTGAAGTATGGTATTCCAAACTGCACTTGTCTTCGTCCTGTCAAAAGGTCAGGGTATAAATATTGAGTTGAAGCATAGTATTCCCAACAGCGCTTCTCTTCGTACTGTCAAAACAGCCACGGCATAAATATTGATTTGAAGTATAGTATTCCAAACTGCACTTGTCTTCGTCCTGTCAAAAGGTCACGTTATAAATATTGACTTGAAGTATAGTATTCCCAAAAGCGCTTCTGTTCGTGCTGTCAAAACAGCCACGGCGTAAATATTGATTTGAAGTATAGTATTCCAAACTGCCCTGGTTTTCGTCCTGCCAAAAGGCCATGTTGTAAATATTGATATGAAGTATAGTATTCCAAACTGCACTTGTCTTCGTCCTGTCAAAAGGTCGCGTTATAAATATTGACTGGAAGTATAGTATTCTCAACAGCGCTTATCTTCGTGCTGTCAAAACAGCCACGGCGTAAATATTAATTTGAAGTATAGTATTCCAAACTGCACTTGTCTTCGTCCTGTCAAAAGGCCATGTTGTAAATACTGACTTGAAGTATAGTATTCCCAACAGCGCTTCTCTTCGTACTGTCAAAACAGCCGCGGCGTAAACATTGATTTGAAGTATATTATTCCAAACTGGACTTGTCTTCGTCCTGTCCAAAGGTCACGTTATAAATATTGACTTGAAGTATAGTATTCCCAACAACGCTTCTCTTCGTGCTGTCAAAACAGCCACGGCATAAATATTGATTTGAAGTATAGTATTCCAAACTGCACTTGTCTTCGTCCTGTCAAAAGGCCATGATGTTAATATCGACTTGAAGAACAGTATTCCCAACAGCGCTTCTCTTCGTGCTGTCAAAACAGCCTCGGCGTAAACATTGATTTGAAGTATAGAATTCCAAACTGCACTTGTCTTCGTCCTGTCAAACGGTCACGTTATAAATATCGGCTTGAAGTATAGTATACCCAACAGCGCTTATCTTCGTGCTGTCAAAACAGCCACGGCGTAAATATTGATTTGAATTACAGTATTCCAAACTGCCCTTGTCTTCATCTCAAAAGGTCACGTTATAAATATTGACTTGAACTATAGTATTTCCAAGAGCGCTTCTCTTCGTGCTGTCAAAACAGCCACGGCGAAATTATTGATTTGAAGTATAGTATTCCAAACTGCACTTGTCTTCGTCCTGTCAAAAGGCCATGTTGTAAATATTGACTTGAAGTATAGTATTCCCAACAGCGCTTCTTTTCGTGCTGTCAAAACAGCCACGGCATAAATATTGATTTGAAGTATAGTATTCCAAACTCCACTTGTCTTCGTCCTGTCAAAAGGCCATGTTGTTAATATCGACTTGAAGTATAGTATTCCCAACAGCGCTTCTCTTCGTGCTGTCAAAAGAGCCACGGCATAAATATTGATTTGAAGTATAGTATTCCAAACTGCACTTATCTTCGTCCTGTCAAAAGATCACGTTATAAATATTGACTTGAAGTATAGTATTCCGAACAGCGCTTCTCTTCGTGCTGTCATAACAGCCACGACATAATTATTGATTTGAAGTATATTATTCCAAACTGCACTTGTCTTCGTCCTGTCAAAAGGCCATGTTGAAATATTGACTTGAAGTGTAGTACTCCCAACAGCGCTTCTCTTCGTGCTGTCAAAACAGCCACGGCGTTAATATTGATTTGAAGTGTAGCACTCCAAACTGCACTTGTCTTCGTCCTGTCAAAAGGCCATGTTTTAAATATTGACTTGAAATATAGCATTCCCAACAGCGCTTCTCTTCGTGCTGTCAAAACAGCCACGGCGTAAATATTGATTTAAAGAAAGAAAGAAAGGAAGATTTATTTCAGCAGAGCAGTTAGAGCATCTGCTGCAGGGGCAGAGGCTAAAGGCTGTGGCGCCTGACGAGGCCTCTGTCCCTCTGCAGTCGACGGAAGTGCAATACAAATTTGAGCATAACAAAAAGGTAAGTCACATAATTATTTTAAGTATAGTATTCCAAACTGCACTTGTCTTCGTCCTGTCAAAAGGTCACGTTATAAATATTGACTTGAAGTATAGTATTCCCAACAGCGCTTCTCTTCGTGCTGTCAAAACAGCCACGGCATAAATATTGATTTGAAGTATAGTATTCCCAACAGCGCTTCTCTTCGTGCTGTCAAAACAGCCTCGGCGTAAACATTGATTTGAAGTATGGTATTCCAAACTGCACTTGTCTTCGTCCTGTCAAAAGGTCAGGGTATAAATATTGAGTTGAAGCATAGTATTCCCAACAGCGCTTCTCTTCGTACTGTCAAAACAGCCACGGCATAAATATTGATTTGAAGTATAGTATTCCAAACTGCACTTGTCTTCGTCCTGTCAAAAGGTCACGTTATAAATATTGACTTGAAGTATAGTATTCCCAAAAGCGCTTCTGTTCGTGCTGTCAAAACAGCCACGGCGTAAATATTGATTTGAAGTATAGTATTCCAAACTGCACTTGTCTTCGTCCTGTCAAAAGGTAACGTTATAAATATTGACTTGAAGTATAGTATTCCCAACAGCGCTTCTCTTCGTGCTGTCAAAAGAGCCACGGCATAAATATTGATTTGAAGTATAGTATTCCAAACTGCACTTGTCTTCGTCCTGTCAAAAGGCCATGTTGTAAATATTGACTTGAAGTATACTATTCCCAACAGCGCTTCTCTTCTTGCTGTCAAAACAGCCACGGCATAAATATTGGTTTGAAGTATAGTATTCCAAACTGCCCTGGTTTTCGTCCTGCCAAAAGGCCATGTTGTAAATATTGATATGAAGTATAGTATTCCAAACTACGCTTGTCTTCGTCCTGTCAAAAGGTCGCGTTATAAATATTGACTGGAAATATAGTATTACCAACAGCGCTTATCTTCGTGCTGTCAAAACAGCCATGGCGTAAATATTGATTTGAAGTATAGTATTCCAAACTGCACTTGTCTTCGTCCTGTCAAAAGGTAACGTTATAAATATTGACTTGAAGTATAGTATTCATAACAGCGCTTCTCTTCGTGCTGTCAAAACAGCCACGGCATAAATATTGATTTTAAGTATAGTATTCCAAACTGCCCTGGTTTTCGTCCTGCCAAAAGGCCATGTTGTAATTATTGATATGAAGTATAGTATTCCAAACTGCACTTGTCTTCGTCCTGTCAAAAGGTCGCGTTATAAATATTGACTGGAAGTATTGTATTCCCAACAGCGGTTATCTTCGTGCTGTCAAAACAGCCACGGCGTAAATATTAATTTGAAGTATAGTATTCCAAACTGCACTTGTCTTCGTCCTGTCAAAAGGCCATGTTGTAAATACTGACTTGAAGTATAGTATTCCCAACAGCGCTTCTCTTCGTACTGTCAAAACAGTCACGGCGTAAACATTGATTTGAAGCATATTATTCCAAACTGGACTTGTCTTCGTCCTGTCCAAAGGTCACGTTATAAATATTGACTTGAAGTATAGTATTCCTAACAGCGCTTCTCTTCGTGCTGTCAAAACAGCCACGGCATAAATATTGATTTGAAGTATAGTATTCCAAACTGCACTTGTCTTCGTCCTGTCAAAAGGCCATGTTGTAAATATTGACTTGAAGTATAGTATTCCCAACAGCGCTTCTTTTCGTGCTGTCAAAACAGCCACGGCATAAATATTGATTTGAAGTATAGTATTCCAAACTGCACTTGTCTTCGTCCTGTCAAAAGGCCATGATGTTAATATCGACTTGAAGAACAGTATTCCCAACAGCGCTTCTCTTCGTGCTGTCAAAACAGCCTCGGCGTAAACATTGATTTGAAGTATAGAATTCCAAACTGCACTTGTCTTCGTCCTGTCAAAAGGTCAGGGTGTAAATATTGACTTGAAGCATAGTATTCCCAACAGCGCTTCTCTTCGTACTGTCAAAACAGCCACGGCATAAATATTGATTTGAAGTATAGTATTCCAAACGGCACTTGTCTTCGTCCTGTCAAAAGATCACGTTATAAATATTGACTTGAAGTATAGTATTCCCAACAGCGCTTCTCTTCGCGCTGTCAAAAGAATTACGGCGTAAATATTGATTTGAAGTATAGTATTCCAAACTGCACTTGTCTTCATTCTATCAAAAGGCCATGTTGAAAATATTGACTTGAAGTATAGTATTCCCCACAGCACTTCTCTTCGTGCTGTCAAAACAGCCACGGCGTAAATATTGATTTGAAGAATAGTATTCCAAACTGCCCTTGTCTTCATCTCAAAAGGTCACGTTATAAATATTGACTTGAACTATAGTATTCCCAACAGCGCTTCTTTTCGTGCTGTCAAAACAGCCACGGCATAAATATTGATTTGAAGTATAGTATTCCAAACTCCACTTGTCTTCGTCCTGTCAAAAGGCCATGTTGTTAATATCGACTTGAAGTATAGTATTCCCAACAGCGCTTCTCTTCGTGCTGTCAAAACAGCCTCGGCGTAAACATTGATTTGAAGTATGGTATTCCAGACTGCACTTGTCTTCGTCCTTTCAAAAGGTCAGGGTATAAATATTGAGTTGAAGCATAGTATTCCCAACAGCGCTTCTCTTCGTACTGTCAAAACAGCCACGGCATAAATATTGATTTGAAGTATAGTATACCAAACTGCACTTGTCTTCGTCCTGTCAAAAGATCACGTTATAAATATTGACTTGAAGTATAGTATTCCGAACAGCGCTTCTCTTCGAGCTGTCATAACAGCCACGACATAATTATTGATTTGAAGTATATTATTCCAAACTGCACTTGTCTTCGTCCTGTCAAAAGGCCATGTTTTAAATATTGACTTGAAGTATAGCATTCCCAACAGCGCTTCTCTTCGTGCTGTCAAAACAGCCACGGCGTAAATATTGATTTAAAGAAAGAAAGAAAGGAAGATTTATTTCAGCAGAGCAGTTAGAGCATCTGCTGCAGGGGCAGAGGCTAAAGGCTGTGGCGCCTGACGAGGCGTCTGTCCCTCTGCAGTCGACGGAAGTGCAATACAAATTTGAGCATAACAAGAAGGTAAGTCACATAATTATTTGAAGTATAGTATTCCAAACTGCACTTGTCTTCGTCCTGTCAAAAGGTCACGTTATAAATATTGACTTGAAGTATAGTATTCCCAACAGCGCTTCTCTTTGTGCTGTCAAAACAGCCACGGCATAAATATTGATTTGAAGTATAGTATTCCCAACAGCGCTTCTCTTCGTGCTGTCAAAACAGCCTCGGCGTAAACATTGATTTGAAGTATGGTATTCCAAACTGCACTTGTCTTCGTCCTGTCAAAAGGTCAGGGTATAAATATTGAGTTGAAGCATAGTATTCCCAACAGCGCTTCTCTTCGTACTGTCAAAACAGCCACGGCATAAATATTGATTTGAAGTATAGTATTCCAAACTGCACTTGTCTTCGTCCTGTCAAAAGATCACGTTATAAATATTGACTTGAAGTATAGTATTCCCAACAGCGCTTCTCTTCGTGCTGTCAAAACAGCCACGGCATAAATATTGATTTGAAGTATAGTAATCCAAACTGCACTTGTCTTCGTCCTGTCAAAAGGTCACGTTATAAATATTGACTTGAAGTATAGTATTCCCAAAAGCGCTTCTGTTCGTGCTGTCAAAACAGCCACGGCGTAAATATTGATTTGAAGTATACTATTCCAAACTGCACTTGTCTTCGTCCTGTCAAAAGGTAACGTTATAAATATTGACTTGAAGTATAGTATACCCAACAGCGCTTCTCTTCGTGCTGTCAAAAGAGCCACGGCATAAATATTGACTTGAAGTATAGTATTCCAAACTCCACTTGTCTTCGTCCTGTCAAAAGGCCATGTTGTAAATATTGACTTGAAGTATAGTATTCCCAAAAGCGCTTCTCTTCTTGCTGTGAAAACAGCCACGGCATAAATATTGGTTTGAAGTATAGTATTCCAAACTGCCCTGGTTTTCGTCCTGCCAAAAGGCCATGTTGTAAATATTGATATGAAGTATAGTATTCCAAACTACGCTAGTCTTTGTCCTGTCAAAAGGTCGCGTTATAAATATTGACTGGAAGTATAGTATTCCCAACAGCGCTTATATTCGTGCTGTCAAAACAGCCATGGCGTAAATATTGATTTGAAGTATAGTATTCTAAACTGCACTTGTCTTCGTCCTGTCAAGAGGCCATGTTGTAAATATTGACTTGAAGTATAGTATTCCCAACAGCGCTTCTCTTCGTACTATCAAAACAGCCACGGCGTAAACATTGATTTGAAGTATATTATTCCAAACTGGAGTTGTCTTCGTCCTGTCCAAAGGTCACGTTACAAATATTGACTTGAAGTATAGTATTCCCAACAGCGCTTCTCTTCGTGCTGTCAAAACAGCCACGGCATAAATATTGATTTGAAGTATAGAATTCCAAACTGCACTTGTCTTCGTCCTGTCAAAAGGTCAGGGTGTAAATATTGACTTGAAGCATAGTATTCCCAACAGCGCTTCTCTTCGTACTGTCAAAACAGCCACGGCATAAATATTGATTTGAAGTATAGTATTCCAAACGGCACTTGTCTTCGTCCTGTCAAAAGATCACGTTATAAATATTGACTTGAAGTATAGTATTCCCAACAGCGCTTCTCTTCGCGCTGTCAAAAGAATTACGGCGTAAATATTGATTTCAAGTATAGTATTCCAAACTGCACTTGTCTTCATTCTATCAAAAGGCCATGTTGAAAATATTGACTTGAAGTATAGTATTCCCCACAGCACTTCTCTTCGTGCTGTCAAAACAGCCACGGCGTAAATATTGATTTGAAGAATAGTATTCCAAACTGCCCTTGTCTTCATCTCAAAAGGTCACGTTATAAATATTGACTTGAACTATAGTATTCCCAACAGCGCTTCTTTTCGTGCTGTCAAAACAGCCACGGCATAAATATTGATTTGAAGTATAGTATTCCAAACTCCACTTGTCTTCGTCCTGTCAAAAGGCCATGTTGTTAATATCGACTTGAAGTATAGTATTCCCAACAGCGCTTCTCTTCGTGCTGTCAAAACAGCCTCGGCGTAAACATTGATTTGAAGTATGGTATTCCAGACTGCACTTGTCTTCGTCCTTTCAAAAGGTCAGGGTATAAATATTGAGTTGAAGCATAGTATTCCCAACAGCGCTTCTCTTCGTACTGTCAAAACAGCCACGGCATAAATATTGATTTGAAGTATAGTATACCAAACTGCACTTGTCTTCGTCCTGTCAAAAGATCACGTTATAAATATTGACTTGAAGTATAGTATTCCGAACAGCGCTTCTCTTCGAGCTGTCATAACAGCCACGACATAATTATTGATTTGAAGTATATTATTCCAAACTGCACTTGTCTTCGTCCTGTCAAAAGGCCATGTTTTAAATATTGACTTGAAGTATAGCATTCCCAACAGCGCTTCTCTTCGTGCTGTCAAAACAGCCACGGCGTAAATATTGATTTAAAGAAAGAAAGAAAGGAAGATTTATTTCAGCAGAGCAGTTAGAGCATCTGCTGCAGGGGCAGAGGCTAAAGGCTGTGGCGCCTGACGAGGCGTCTGTCCCTCTGCAGTCGACGGAAGTGCAATACAAATTTGAGCATAACAAGAAGGTAAGTCACATAATTATTTGAAGTATAGTATTCCAAACTGCACTTGTCTTCGTCCTGTCAAAAGGTCACGTTATAAATATTGACTTGAAGTATAGTATTCCCAACAGCGCTTCTCTTTGTGCTGTCAAAACAGCCACGGCATAAATATTGATTTGAAGTATGGTATTCCCAACAGCGCTTCTCTTCGTGCTGTCAAAACAGCCTCGGCGTAAACATTGATTTGAAGTATGGTATTCCAAACTGCACTTGTCTTCGTCCTGTCAAAAGGTCAGGGTATAAATATTGAGTTGAAGCATAGTATTCCCAACAGCGCTTCTCTTCGTACTGTCAAAACAGCCACGGCATAAATATTGATTTGAAGTATAGTATTCCAAACTGCACTTGTCTTCGTCCTGTCAAAAGATCACGTTATAAATATTGACTTGAAGTATAGTATTCCCAACAGCGCTTCTCTTCGTGCTGTCAAAACAGCCACGGCATAAATATTGATTTGAAGTATAGTAATCCAAACTGCACTTGTCTTCGTCCTGTCAAAAGGTCACGTTATAAATATTGACTTGAAGTATAGTATTCCCAAAAGCGCTTCTGTTCGTGCTGTCAAAACAGCCACGGCGTAAATATTGATTTGAAGTATACTATTCCAAACTGCACTTGTCTTCGTCCTGTCAAAAGGTAACGTTATAAATATTGACTTGAAGTATAGTATACCCAACAGCGCTTCTCTTCGTGCTGTCAAAAGAGCCACGGCATAAATATTGATTTGAAGTATAGTATTCCAAACTGCACTTGTCTTCGTCCTGTCAAAAGGCCATGTTGTAAATATTGACTTGAAGTATAGTATTCCCAACAGCGCTTCTCTTCTTGCTGTGAAAACAGCCACGGCATAAATATTGGTTTGAAGTATAGTATTCCAAACTGCCCTGGTTTTCGTCCTGCCAAAAGGCCATGTTGTAAATATTGATATGAAGTATAGTATTCCAAACTACGCTAGTCTTCGTCCTGTCAAAAGGTCGCGTTATAAATATTGACTGGAAGTATAGTATTCCCAACAGCGCTTATCTTCGTGCTGTCAAAACAGCCATGGCGTAAATATTGATTTGAAGTATAGTATTCTAAACTGCACTTGTCTTCGTCCTGTCAAGAGGCCATGTTGTAAATATTGACTTGAAGTATAGTATTCCCAACAGCGCTTCTCTTCGTACTGTCAAAACAGCCACGGCGTAAACATTGATTTGAAGTGTATTATTCCAAACTGGAGTTGTCTTCGTCCTGTCCAAAGGTCACGTTACAAATATTGACTTGAAGTATAGTATTCCCAACAGCGCTTCTCTTCGTGCTGTCAAAACAGCCACGGCATAAATATTGATTTGAAGTATAGAATTCCAAACTGCACTTGTCTTCGTCCTGTCAAAAGGCCATGTTGTAAATATTGACTTGAAGTATAGTATTCCCAACAGCGCTTCTTTTCGTGCTGTCAAAACAGCCACGGCGTAAATATTGATTTGAAGTATAGTATTCCAAACTGCACTTGTCTTCGTCCTGTCAAAAGGCCATGTTGTTAATATCGACTTGAAGTATAGTATTCCCAACAGCGCTTCTCTTCGTGCTGTCAAAACAGCCACGGCGTAAATATTGATTTGATGTATAGTATTCCAAACTGCACTTGTCTTCGTCCTGTCAAAAGGTCACGTTATAAATATTGACTTGAAGTATTGTATTCCCAAAACCGCTTCTGTTCGTGCTGTCAAAACAGCCACGGCGTAAATATTGATTTGAAGTATAGTATTCCAAACTGCACTTGTCTTCGTCCTGTCAAAAGGTAACGTTATAAATATTGACTTGAAGTATAGTATTCCCAACAGCGCTTCTCTTCGTGCTGTCAAAACATCCTCGGCGTACTTATTGATTTTAAGTATAGTATTCCAATCTGCACTTGTCTTCGTCCTGTCAAAAGGCCATGTTGTAAATATTGACTTGAAGTATAGTATTCCCAACAGCGCTTCTCTTCGCGCTGCAAAACAGCCACGGCGTAAATATTGATTTGAAGTAGAGTATTCCAAACTGCACTTGTCTTCGTCCTGTCAAAAGGCCATGTTGTAAATATTGACTTGAAGTATAGTATTCCCAACAGCGCTTCTCTTCGTACTGTCAAAACAGCCAGGCGTAAACATTGATTTGAAGTATATTATTCCAAACTGGAGTTGTCTTCGTCCTGTCCAAAGGTCACGTTATAAATATTGACTTGAAGTATAGTATTCCCAACTGCGCTTCTCTTCGTGCTGTCAAAACAGCCACGGCATAAATATTGATTTGAAGTATAGTATTCCAAACTGCACATGTCTTCGTCCTGTCAAAAGGCCATGTTGTAAATATTGACTTGAAGTATAGTATTCCCAACAGCGCTTGTTTTCGTGCTGTTAAAACAGCCACGGCATAAATATTGATTTGAAGTATAGTATTCCAAACTGCACTTGTCTTCGTCCTGTCAAAAGGCCATGTTGTTAATATCGACTTGAAGTATAGTATTCCCCACAGCGCTTCTCTTCGTGCTGTCAAAACAGCCTCGGCGTAAACATTGATTTGAAGTATAGTATTCCAAACTGCACTTGTCTTCGTCCTGTCAAAAGGTCAGGGTATAAATATTGACTTGAAGCATAGTATTCCCAACAGCGCTTCTCTTCGTACTGTCAAAACAGCCACGGCATAAATATTGATTTGAAGTATAGTATTCCAAACTGCACTTGTCCTCGTTCTGTCAAAAGATCACGTTATAAATATTGACTTGAAGTATAGTATTCCCAACAGCGCTTCTCTTCGTGCTGTCATAAAAGCCACGACATGTATATTGATTTGAAGTATATTATTCCAAACTGCACTTGTCTTCGTCCTGTCAAAAGGTCACGTTATAAATATTGACTTGAAGTATAGTACTCCCAACAGCGCTTCTCTTCGTGCTGTCAAAACAGCCACGGCGTTAATATTGATTTGAAGTATAGCACTCCAAACTTTACTTGTCTTCGTCCTGTCAAAAGGCCATGTTTTAAATATTGACTTGAATTATAGCATTCCCAACAGCGCTTCTCTTCGTGCTGTCAAAGCAGCCACGGCGTAAATATTGATTTAAAGAAAGAAAGAAAGAAAGATTTATTTCAGCAGAGCAGTTAGAGCATCTGCTGCAGGGGCAGAGGCTAAAGGCTGTGGCGCCTGACGAAGCCTCTGTCCCTCTGCAGTCGACGGAAGTGCAATACAAATTTGAGCATAACAAGAAGGTAAGTCACATAATTAATTTGAAGTATAGTATTCCCAACAGCGCTTGTTTTCGTGCTGTTAAAACAGCCACGGCATAAATATTGATTTGAAGTATAGTATTCCAAACTGCACTTGTCTTCGTCCTGTCAAAAGGCCATGTTGTTAATATCGACTTGAAGTATAGTATTCCCAACAGCGCTTCTCTTCGTGCTGTCAAAACAGCCTCGGCGTAAACATTGATTTGAAGTATAGTATTCCAAACTGCACTTGTCTTCGTCCTGTCAAAAGGTCAGGGTATAAATATTGACTTGAAGCATAGTATTCCCAACAGCGCTTCTCTTCGTACTGTCAAAACAGCCACGGCATAAATATTGATTTGAAGTATAGTATTCCAAACTGCACTTGTCTTCGTCCTGTCAAAAGGCCACGTTGTAAATATTGACTTGAAGTATAGTATTCCCAACAGCGCTTCTCTTCGTACTGACAAAACAGCCACGGCGTAAACATTGATTTGAAGTATATTATTCCAAACTGGAGTTGTCTTCGTCCTGTCCAAAGGTCACGTTATAAATATTGACTTGAAGTATAGTATTCCCAACAGCGCTTCTCCTCGTGCTGTCAAAACAGCCACGGCATAAATATTGATTTGAAGTATAGTATTCCAAACTGCACTTGTCTTCGTCCTGTCAAAAGGCCATGTTGTTAATATCGACTTGAAGTATAGTATTCCCAACAGCGCTTCTCTTCGTGCTGTCAAAACAGCCACGGCGTAAATATTGATTTGAAGTATAGTATTCCAAACTGCACTTGTCTTCGTCCTGTCAAAAGGTCACGTTATAAATATTGACTTGAAGTATAGTATTCCCAAAAGCGCTTCTGTTCGTGCTGTCAAAACAGCCACGGCGTAAATATTGAGTTGAAGTATAGTATTTCAAACTGCACTTGTCTTCGTTCTGTCAAAAGATAACGTTATAAATATTGGCTTGAAGTATAGTATTCCCAACAGCGCTTCTCTTCGTGCTGTCAAAACATCCTCGGCGTACTTATTGATTTTAAGTATAGTTTTCCAATCTGCACTTGTTTTCGTCCTGTCAAAAGGCCATGTTGTAAATATTGACTTGAAGTATAGTATTCCCAACAGCGCTTCTCTTCGCGCTGTCAAAACAGCCACGGCATAAATATTGATTTGAAGTATAGTATTCCAAACTGCCCTGGTTTTCGTCCTGCCAAAAGGCCATGTTGTAAATATTGATATGAAGTATAGTATTCCAAACTACGCTTGTCTTCGTCCTGTCAAAAGGTCGCGTTATAAATATTGACTGGAAGTATAGTATTCCCAACAGCGCTTCTCTTCGTGCTGTCAAAACAGCCACGGCGTAAATATTGATTTAAAGAAAGAAAGAAAGAAAGAAAGATTTATTTCAGCAGAGCAGTTACAGCATCTGCTGCAGGGGCAGAGGCTAAAGGCTGTGGCGCCTGACGAGGCCTCTGTCCCTCTGCAGTCGACGGAAGTGCAATAAAAATTTGAGCATAACAAGAAGGTAAGTTACATAATTAATTTGAAGTACAGTATTCCAAACTGCACTTGCCTTCGTCCTGCCAAAAGGTCACGTTATAAATATTGACTTGAAGTATAGTATTCCCAAAAGCGCTTCTGTTCGTGCTGTCAAAACAGCCACGGCGTAAATATTGATTTGAAGTATAGTATTCCAAACTGCACTTGTCTTCGTCCTGTCAAAAGATAACGTTATAAATATTGACTTGAAGTAAAGTATTCCCAACAGCGCTTCTCTTCGCGCTGTCAAAACAGCCACGGCATAAATATTGATTTTAAGTATAGTATTCCAAACTGGACTTGTCTTCGTCCTGTCCAAAGGTCACGTTATAAATATTGACTTGAAGTATAGTATTCCCAACAACGCTTCTCTTCGTGCTGTCAAAACAGCCACGGCATAAATATTGATTTGAAGTATAGTATTCCAAACTGCACTTGTCTTCGTCCTGTCAAAAGGCCATGATGTTAATATCGACTTGAAGAACAGTTTTCCCAACAGCGCTTCTCTTCGTGCTGTCAAAACAGCCTCGGCGTAAACATTGATTTGAAGTATAGAATTCCAAACTGCACTTGTCTTCGTCCTGTCAAACGGTCACGTTATAAATATCGGCTTGAAGTATAGTATACCCAACAGCGCTTATCTTCGTGCTGTCAAAACAGCCACGGCGTAAATATTGATTTGAATTACAGTATTCCAAACTGCCCTTGTCTTCATCTCAAAAGGTCACGTTATAAATATTGACTTGAACTATAGTATTTCCAAGAGCGCTTCTCTTCGTGCTGTCAAAACAGCCACGGCGAAATTATTGATTTGAAGTATAGTATTCCAAACTGCACTTGTCTTCGTCCTGTCAAAAGGCCATGTTGTTAATATCGACTTGAAGTATAGTATTCCCAACAGCGCTTCTCTTCGTGCTGTCAAAACAGCTCTCCGTAAACATTGATTTGAAGTATGGTATTCCAGACTGCACTTGTCTTCGTCCTTTCAAAAGGTCAGGGTATAAATATTGAGTTGAAGCATAGTATTCCCAACAGCGCTTCTCTTCGTACTGTCAAAACAGCCACGGCATAAATATTGATTTGAAGTATAGTATACCAAACTGCACTTGTCTTCGTCCTGTCAAAAGATCACGTTATAAATATTGACTTGAAGTATAGTATTCCTAACAGCGCTTCTCTTCGTGCTGTCATAACAGCCACGACATAATTATTGATTTGAAGTATATTATTCCAAACTGCACTTGTCTTCGTCCTGTCAAAAGGCCATGTTGAAATATTGACTTGAAGTGTAGTACTCCCAACAGCGCTTCTCCTCGTGCTGTCAAAACAGCCACGGCGTTAATATTGATTTGAAGTATAGCACTCCAAACTGCACTTGTCTTCGTCCTGTCAAAAGGCCATGTTTTAAATATTGACTTGAAGTATAGCATTCCCAACAGCGCTTCTCTTCGTGCTGTCAAAACAGCCACGGCGTAAATATTGATTTAAAGAAAGAAAGAAAGGAAGATTTATTTCAGCAGAGCAGTTAGAGCATCTGCTGCAGGGGCAGAGGCTAAAGGCTGTGGCGCCTGACAAGGCCTCTGTCCCTCTGCAGTCGACGGAAGTGCAATACAAATTTGAGCATAACAAGAAGGTAAGTCACATAATTAATTTGAAGTATAGTATTCCAAACTGCACTTGTCTTCGTCCTGTCAAAAGGTCACGTTATAAATATTGACTTGAAGTATAGTATTCCCAACAGCGCTTCTCTTCGTGCTGTCAAAACAGCCTCGGCGTAAACATTGATTTGAAGTATGGTATTCCAAACTGCACTTGTCTTCGTCCTGTCAAAAGGTCAGGGTATAAATATTGAGTTGAAGCATAGTATTCCCAACAGCGCTTCTCTTCGTACTGTCAAAACAGCCACGGCATAAATATTGATTTGAAGTATAGTATTCCAAACTGCACTTGTCTTCGTCCTGTCAAAAGATCACGTTATAAATATTGACTTGAAGTATAGTATTCCCAACAGCGCTTCTCTTCGTGCTGTCAAAACAGCCACGGCATAAATATTGATTTGAAGTATGGTAATCCAAACTGCACTTGTCTTCGCCCTGTCAAAAGGTCACGTTATAAATATTGACTTGAAGTATAGTATTCCCAAATGCGCTTCTGTTCGTGCTGTCAAAACAGCCACGGCGTAAATATTGATTTGAAGTATAGTATTCCAAACTGCACTTGTCTTCGTCCTGTCAAAAGGTAGCGTTATAAATATTGACTTGAAGTATAGTATTCCCAACAGCGCTTCTCTTCGTGCTGTCAAAAGAGCCACGGTATAAATATTGATTTGAAGTATAGTATTCCAAACTGCACTTGTCTTCGTCCTGTCAAAAGATCACGTTATAAATATTGACTTGAAGTATAGTATTCCGAACAGCGCTTCTCTTCGTGCTGTCATAACAGCCACGACATAATTATTGATTTGAAGTATAGCACTCCAAACTGCACTTGTCTTCGTCCTGTCAAAAGGTAACGTTATAAATATTGACTTGAAGTATAGTATTCCCAACAGCGCTTCTCTTCGTGCTGTCAAAACAGCCACGGCATAAATATTGATTTTAAGTATAGTATTCCAAACTGCCCTGGTTTTCGTCCTGCCAAAAGGCCATGTTGTAAATATTGATATGAAGTATAGTATTCCAAACTGCACTTGTCTTCGTCCTGTCAAAAGGTCGCGTTATAAATATTGACTGGTAGTATTGTATTCCCAACAGCGCTTATCTTCGTGCTGTCAAAACAGCCACGGCGTAAATATTAATTTGAAGTATAGTATTCCAAACTGCACCTGTCTTCGTCCTGTCAAAAGGCCATGTTGTAAATACTGACTTGAAGTATAGTATTCCCAACAGCGCTTCTCTTCGTACTGTCAAAACAGTCACGGCGTAAACATTGATTTGAAGTATATTATTCCAAACTGGACTTGTCTTCGTCCTGTCCAAAGGTCACGTTATAAATATTGACTTGAAGTATAGTATTCCTAACAGCGCTTCTCTTCGTGCTGTGAAAACAGCCACGGCATAAATATTGATTTGAAGTATAGTATTCCAAACTGCACTTGTCTTCGTCCTGTCAAAAGGCCATGTTGTAAATATTGACTTGAAGTATAGTATTCCCAACAGCGCTTCTTTTCGTGCTGTCAAAACAGCCACGGCATAAATATTGATTTGAAGTATAGTATTCCAAACTGCACTTGTCTTCGTCCTGTCAAAAGGCCATGATGTTAATATCGACTTGAAGAACAGTATTCCCAACAGCGCTTCTCTTCGTGCTGTCAAAACAGCCTCGGCGTAAACATTGATTTGAAGTATAGAATTCCAAACTGCACTTGTCTTCGTCCTGTCAAAAGGTCAGGGTATAAATATTGACTTGAAGCATAGTATTCCCAACAGCGCTTCTCTTCGTACTGTCAAAACAGCCACGGCATAAATATTGATTTGAAGTATAGTATTCCAAACGGCACTTGTCTTCGTCCTGTCAAAAGATCACGTTATAAATATTGACTTGAAGTATAGTATTCCCAACAGCGCTTCTCTTCGCGCTGTCAAAAGAATTACGGCGTAAATATTGATTTGAAGTATAGTATTCCAAACTGCACTTGTCTTCATTCTATCAAAAGGCCATGTTGAAAATATTGACTTGAAGTATAGTATTCCCCACAGCACTTCTCTTCGTGCTGTCAAAACAGCCACGGCGTAAATATTGATTTGAAGAATAGTATTCCAAACTGCCCTTGTCTTCATCTCAAAAGGTCACGTTATAAATATTGACTTGAACTATAGTATTTCCAAGAGCGCTTCTCTTCGTGCTGTCAAAACAGCCACGGCGAAATTATTGATTTGAAGTATAGTATTCCAAACTGCACTTGTCTTCGTCCTGTCAAAAGGCCATGTTGTAAATATTGACTTGATGTATAGTATTCCCAACAGCGCTTCTTTTCGTGCTGTCAAAACAGCCACGGCATAAATATTGATTTGAAGTATAGTATACCAAACTGCACTTGTCTTCGTCCTGTCAAAAGATCACTTTATAAATATTGACTTGAAGTATAGTATTCCGAACAGCGCTTCTCTTCGAGCTGTCATAACAGCCACGACATATTTATTGACTTGAAGTATATTATTCCAAACTGCACTTGTCTTCGTCCTGTCAAAAGGCCATGTTTTAAATATTGACTTGAAGTATAGCATTCCCAACAGCGCTTCTCTTCGTGCTGTCAAAACAGCCACGGCGTAAATATTGATTTAAAGAAAGAAAGAAAGGAAGATTTATTTCAGCAGAGCAGTTAGAGCATCTGCTGCAGGGGCAGAGGCTAAAGGCTGTGGCGCCTGACGAGGCGTCTGTCCCTCTGCAGTCGACGGAAGTGCAATACAAATTTGAGCATAACAAGAAGGTAAGTCACATAATTATTTGAAGTATAGTATTCCAAACTGCACTTGTCTTCGTCCTGTCAAAAGGTCACGTTATAAATATTGACTTGAAGTATAGTATTCCCAACAGCGCTTCTCTTTGTGCTGTCAAAACAGCCACGGCATAAATATTGATTTGAAGTATAGTATTCCCAACAGCGCTTCTCTTCGTGCTGTCAAAACAGCCTCGGCGTAAACATTGATTTGAAGTATGGTATTCCAAACTGCACTTGTCTTCGTCCTGTCAAAAGGTCAGGGTATAAATATTGAGTTGAAGCATAGTATTCCCAACAGCGCTTCTCTTCGTACTGTCAAAACAGCCACGGCATAAATATTGATTTGAAGTATAGTATTCCAAACTGCACTTGTCTTCGTCCTGTCAAAAGATCACGTTATAAATATTGACTTGAAGTATAGTATTCCCAACAGCGCTTCTCTTCGTGCTGTCAAAACAGCCACGGCATAAATATTGATTTGAAGTATAGTAATCCAAACTGCACTTGTCTTCGTCCTGTCAAAAGGTCACGTTATAAATATTGACTTGAAGTATAGTATTCCCAAAAGCGCTTCTGTTCGTGCTGTCAAAACAGCCACGGCGTAAATATTGATTTGAAGTATAGTATTCCAAACTGCACTTGTCTTCGTCCTGTCAAAAGGTAACGTTATAAATATTGACTTGAAGTATAGTATTCCCAACAGCGCTTCTCTTCTTGCTGTGAAAACAGCCACGGCATAAATATTGGTTTGAAGTATAGTATTCCAAACTGCCCTGGTTTTCGTCCTGCCAAAAGGCCATGTTGTAAATATTGATATGAAGTATAGTATTCCAAACTACGCTAGTCTTCGTCCTGTCAAAAGGTCGCGTTATAAATATTGACTGGAAGTATAGTATTCCCAACAGCGCTTATCTTCGTGCTGTCAAAACAGCCACGGCGTAAATATTGATTTGAAGTATAGTATTCCAAACTGCACTTGTCTTCGTCCTGTCAAAAGGTAACGTTATAAATATTGACTTGAAGTATAGTATTCCCAACAGCGCTTCTCTTCGTGCTGTCAAAACATCCTCGGCGTACTTATTGATTTTAAGCATAGTATTCCAATCTGCACTTGTCTTCGTCCTGTCAAAAGGCCATGTTGTAAATATTGACTTGAAGTATAGTATTCCCAACTGCGCTTCTCTTCGTGCTGTCAAAACAGCCACGGCATAAATATTGATTTGAAGTATAGTATTCCAAACTGCACATGTCTTCGTCCTGTCAAAAGGCCATGTAAATATTGACTTGAAGTATAGTATTCCCAACAGCGCTTGTTTTTGTGCTGTTAAAACAGCCACGGCATAAATATTGATTTGAAGTATAGTATTCCAAACTGCACTTGTCTTCGTCCTGTCAAAAGGCCATGTTGTTAATATCGACTTGAAGTATAGTATTCCCAACAGCGCTTCTCTTCGTGCTGTCAAAACAGCCTCGGCGTAAACATTGATTTGAAGTATAGTATTCCAAACTGCACTTGTCTTCGTCCTGTCAAAAGGTCAGGTTATAAATATTGACTTGAAGCATAGTATTCCCAACAGCGCTTCTCTTCGTGCTGTCAAAACAGCCACGGCATAAATATTGATTTGAAGTATAGTATTCCAAACTGCACTTGTCTTCGTCCTGTCAAAAGGTCACGTTATAAATATTGACTTGAAGTATAGTATTCCCAAAAGCGCTTCTGTTCGTGCTGTCAAAACAGCCACGGCGTAAATATTGATTTGAAGTATAGTATTCCAAACTGCACTTGTCTTCGTCCTGTCAAAAGGTCACGTTATAAATATTGACTTGAAGTATAGTATTCCCAACAGCGCTTCTCTTTGTGCTGTCAAAACAGCCACGGCATAAATATTGATTTGAAGTATAGTATTCCCAACAGCGCTTCTCTTCGTGCTGTCAAAAGAGCCTCGGCGTAAACATTGATTTGAAGTATGGTATTCCAAACTGCACTTGTCTTCGTCCTGTCAAAAGGTCAGGGTATAAATATTGAGTTGAAGCATAGTATTCCCAACAGCGCTTCTCTTCGTACTGTCAAAACAGCCACGGCATAAATATTGATTTGAAGTATAGTATTCCAAACTGCACTTGTCTTCGTCCTGTCAAAAGATCACGTTATAAATATTGACTTGAAGTATAGTATTCCCAACAGCGCTTCTCTTCGTGCTGTCAAAACAGCCACGGCATAAATATTGATTTGAAGTATAGTAATCCAAACTGCACTTGTCTTCGTCCTGTCAAAAGGTCACGTTATAAATATTGACTTGAAGTATAGTATTCCCAAAAGCGCTTCTGTTCGTGCTGTCAAAACAGCCACGGCGTAAATATTGATTTGAAGTATAGTATTCCAAACTGCACTTGTCTTCGTCCTGTCAAAAGGTAACGTTATAAATATTGACTTGAAGTATAGTATTCCCAACAGCGCTTCTCTTCGTGCTGTCAAAAGAGCCACGGCATAAATATTGATTTGAAGTATAGTATTCCAAACTGCACTTGTCTTCGTCCTGTCAAAGGGCCATGTTGTAAATATTGACTTGAAGTATAGTATTCCCAACAGCGCTTCTCTTCTTGCTGTGAAAACAGCCACGGCATAAACATTGGTTTGAAGTATAGTATTCCAAACTGCCCTGGTTTTCGTCCTGCCAAAAGGCCATGTTGTAAATATTGATATGAAGTATAGTATTCCAAACTACGCTAGTCTTCGTCCTGTCAAAAGGTCGCGTTATAAATATTGACTGGAAGTATAGTATTCCCAACAGCGCTTATCTTCGTGCTGTCAAAACAGCCATGGCGTAAATATTGATTTGAAGTATAGTATTCTAAACTGCACTTGTCTTCGTCCTGTCAAGAGGCCATGTTGTAAATATTGACTTGAAGTATAGTATTCCCAACAGCGCTTCTCTTCGTACTGTCAAAACAGCCACGGCGTAAACATTGATTTGAAGTATATTATTCCAAACTGGAGTTGTCTTCGTCCTGTCAAAAGGTCAGGGTATAAATATTGAATTGAAGCATGGTATTCCCAACAGCGCTTCTCTTCGTACTGTCAAAACAGCCACGGCATAAATATTGATTTGAAGTATAGTATTCCAAACTGCACTTGTCCTCGTTCTGTCAAAAGATCACGTTATAAATATTGACTTGAAGTATAGTATTCCCAACAGCGCTTCTCTTCGTGCTGTCATAACAGCCACGACATATATATTGATTTGAAGTATATTATTCCAAACTGCACTTGTCTTCGTCCTGTCAAAAGGTCACGTTATAAATATTGACTTGAAGTATAGTACTCCCAACAGCGCTTCTCTTCGTGCTGTCAAAACAGCCACGGCGTTAATATTGATTTGAAGTATAGCACTCCAAACTGTACTTGTCTTCGTCCTGTCAAAAGGCCATGTTTTAAATATTGACTTGAATTATAGCATTCCCAACAGCGCTTCTCTTCGTGCTGTCAAAACAGCCACGGCGTAAATATTGATTTAAAGAAAGAAAGAAAGATTTATTTCAGCAGAGCAGTTAGAGCATCTGCTGCAGGGGCAGAGGCTAAAGGCTGTGGCGCCTGACGAGGCCTCTGTCCCTCTGCAGTCGACGGAAGTGCAATACAAATTTGAGCATAACAAGAAGGTAAGTCACATATTTATTTTAAGTATAGTATTCCAAACTGCACTTGTCTTCGTCCTGTCAAAAGGTCACGTTATAAATATTGATGTAAAGTAGAGTATTCCCAACAGCGCTTCTCTTCGTGCTGTCAAAACAGCCACGGCATAAATATTGATTTGAAGTATAGTATTCCAAACTGCACTTGCCTTCGTCCTGTCAAAAGGTCACGTTATAAATATTGACTTGAAGTATAGTATTCCCAAAAGCGCTTCTGTTCGTGCTGTCAAAACAGCCACGGCGTAAATATTGATTTGAAGTATAGTATTCCAAACTGCACTTGTCTTCGTCCTGTCAAAAGGTAACGTTATAAATATTGACTGGAAGTATAGTATTCCCAACAGCGCTTATCTTCGTGCTGTCAAAACAGCCACGGCGTAAATATTGATTTGAAGTATAGTATTCCAAACTGCACTTGTCTTCGTCCTGTCAAAAGGCCACGTTGTAAATATTGACTTGAAGTATAGTATTCCCAACAGCGCTTCTCTTCGTACTGACAAAACAGCCACGGCGTAAACATTGATTTGAAGTATATTATTCCAAACTGGAGTTGTCTTCGTCCTGTCCAAATGTCACGTTATAAATATTGACTTGAAGTATAGTATTCCCAACAGCGCTTCTCCTCGTGCTGTCAAAACAGCCACGGCATAAAAATTGATTTGAAGTATAGTATTCCAAACTGCACTTGTCTTCGTCCTGTCAAAAGGCCATGTTGTAAATATAGACTTGAAGTATAGTATTCCCAACAGCGCTTCTTTTCGTGCTGTCAAAACAGCCACGGCATAAATATTGATTTGAAGTATAGTATTCCAAACTGCACTTGTCTTCGTCCTGTCAAAAGGCCATGTTGTTAATATCGACTTGAAGAATAGTATTCCCAACAGCGCTTCTCTTCGTGCTGTCAAAACAGCCACGGCGTAAATATTGATTTGAAGTATAGTATTCCAAACTGCACTTGTCTTCGTCCTGTCAAAAGGTCACGTTATAAATATTGACTTGAAGTATAGTATTCCCAAAAGCGCTTCTGTTCGTGCTGTCAAAACAGCCACGGCGTAAATATTGATTTGAAGTATAGTATTCCAAACTGCACTTGTCTTCGTCCTGTCAAAAGGTAACGTTATAAATATTGACTGGAAGTATAGTATTCCCAACAGCGCTTATCTTCGTGCTGTCAAAACAGCCACGGCGTAAATATTGATTTGAAGTATAGTATTCCAAACTGCACTTGTCTTCGTCCTGTCAAAAGGCCACGTTGTAAATATTGACTTGAAGTATAGTATTCCCAACAGCGCTTCTCTTCGTACTGACAAAACAGCCACGGCGTAAACATTGATTTGAAGTATATTATTCCAAACTGGAGTTGTCTTCGTCCTGTCCAAATGTCACGTTATAAATATTGACTTGAAGTATAGTATTCCCAACAGCGCTTCTCCTCGTGCTGTCAAAACAGCCACGGCATAAAAATTGATTTGAAGTATAGTATTCCAAACTGCACTTGTCTTCGTCCTGTCAAAAGGCCATGTTGTAAATATAGACTTGAAGTATAGTATTCCCAACAGCGCTTCTTTTCGTGCTGTCAAAACAGCCACGGCATAAATATTGATTTGAAGTATAGTATTCCAAACTGCACTTGTCTTCGTCCTGTCAAAAGGCCATGTTGTTAATATCGACTTGAAGAATAGTATTCCCAACAGCGCTTCTCTTCGTGCTGTCAAAACAGCCACGGCGTAAATATTGATTTGAAGTATAGTATTCCAAACTGCACTTGTCTTCGTCCTGTCAAAAGGTCACGTTATAAATATTGACTTGAAGTATAGTATTCCCAAAAGCGCTTCTGTTCGTGCTGTCAAAACAGCCACGGCGTAAATATTGAGTTGAAGTATAGTATTTCAAACTGCACTTGTCTTCGTTCTGTCAAAAGGTAACGTTATAAATATTGGCTAGAAGTATAGTATTCCCAACAGCGCTTCTCTTCGTGCTGTCAAAACATCCTCGGCGTACTTATTGATTTTAAGTATAGTTTTCCAATCTGCACTTGTTTTCGTCCTGTCAAAAGGCCATGTTGTAAATATTGACTTGAAGTATAGTATTCCCAACAGCGCTTCTCTTCGTGCTGTCAAAAGAGCCACGGCATAAATATTGATTTGAAGTATAGTATTCCAAACTGCCATGGTTTTCGTCCTGCCAAAAGGCCATGTTGTAAATATTGATATGAAGTATAGTATTCCAAACTACGCTTGTCTTCGTCCTGTCAAAAGGTCGCGTTATAAATATTGACTGGAAGTATAGTATTCCCAACAGCGCTTATCTTCGTGCTGTCAAAACAGCCACGGCGTAAATATTGATTTGAAGTATAGTATTCCAAACTGCACTTGTCTTCGTCCTGTCAAAAGGCCATGTTGTAAATATTGACTTGAAGTATAGTATTCCCAACAGCGCTTCTTTTCGTGCTGTTAAAACAGCCACGGCATAAATATTGATTTGAAGTATAGTATTCCAAACTGCACTGGTCTTCGTCCTGTCAAAAGGCCATGTTGTTAATATCGACTTGAAGTATAGTATCCCCAAAAGCGCTTCTCTTCGTGCTGTCAAAACAGCCTCGGAGTAAACATTGATTTTAAGTATAGTATTCCAAACTGCACTTGTCTTCGTCCTGTCAAAAGGTCAGGGTATAAATATTGACTTGAAGCATAGTATTCCCAACAGCGCTTCTCTTCGTACTGTCAAAACAGCCACGACATATATATTGATTTGAAGTATAGTATTCCCAAAAGCGCTTCTGTTCGTGCTGTCAAAAAAGCCACGGCGTAAATATTGATTTGAAGTATAGTATTCCAAACTGCACTTGTCTTCGTCCTGTCAAAAGGTAACGTTATAAATATTGACTTGAAGTAAAGTATTCCCAACAGCGCTTCTCTTCGCGCTGTCAAAACAGCCACGGCATAAATATTGATTTTAAGTATAGTATTCCAAACTGCCCTGGTTTTCGTCCTGCCAAAAGGCCATGTTGTAAATATTGATATGAAGTATAGTATTCCAAACTGCACTTGTCTTCGTCCTGTCAAAAGGTCGCGTTATAAATATTGCCTGGAAGTATAGTATTCTCAACAGCGCTTATCTTCGTGCTGTCAAAACAGCTATGGCGTAAATATAATTTGAAGTATAGTATTCCAAACTGCACTTGTCTTCGTCCTGTCAAAAGGCCATGTTGTAAATACTGACTTGAAGTATAGTATTGCCAACAGCGCTTCTCTTCGTACTGTCAAAACAGTCACGGCGTAAACATTGATTTGAAGTATATTATTCCAAACTGGACTTGTCTTCGTCCTGTCCAAAGGTCACGTTATAAATATTGACTTGAAGTATAGTATTCCCAACAGCGCTTCTCTTCGTGCTGTCAAAACAGCCACGGCATAAATATTGATTTGAAGTATAGTATTCCAAACTGCACTTGTCTTCGTCCTGTCAAAAGGCCATGTTGTAAATATTGACTTGAAGTATAGTATTCCCAACAGCGCTTCTTTTCGTGCTGTCAAAACAGCCACGGCATAAATATTGATTTGAAGTATAGTATTCCAAACTGCACTTGTCTTCGTCCTGTCAAAAGGCCATGATGTTAATATCGACTTGAAGAACAGTATTCCCAACAGCGCTTCTCTTCGTGCTGTCAAAACAGCCACGGCATAAATATTGATTTGAAGTATAGTATTCCAAACTGCACTTGTCTTCGTCCTGTCAAAAGATCACGTTATAAATATTGACTTGAAGTATAGTATTCCCAACAGCGCTTCTCTTCGCGCTGTCAAAAGAATTACGGCGTAAATATTGATTTGAAGTATAGTATTCCAAACTGCACTTGTCTTCGACCTGTCAAAAGGTCACGTTATAAATATCGGCTTGAAGTATAGTATACCCAACAGCGCTTATCTTCGTGCTGTCAAAACAGCCACGGCGTAAATATTGATGTGAAGAATAGTATTCCAAGCTGCCCTTGTCTTCATCTCAAAAGGTCACGTTATAAATATTGACTTGAAGTATAGTATTCCCAAAAGCGCTTCTGTTCGTGCTGTCAAAACAGCCACGGCGTAAATATTGATTTGAAGTACAGTATTCCAAACTGCACTTGTCTTCGTCCTGTCAAAAGGTAACGTTATAAATATTGACTTGAAGTAAAGTATTCCCAACAGCGCTTCTCTTCGCGCTGTCAAAACAGCCACGGCATAAATATTGATTTTAAGTATAGTATTCCAAACTGCCCTGGTTTTCGTCCTGCCAAAAGGCCATGTTGTAAATATTGATATGAAGTATAGTATTCCAAACTGCACTTGTCTTCGTCCTGTCAAAAGGTCGCGTTATAAATATTGACTGGAAGTATAGTATTCTCAACAGCGCATATCTTCGTGCTGTCAAAACAGCCACGGCGTAAATATTAATTTGAAGTATAGTATTCCAAACTGCACTTGTCTTCGTCCTGTCAAAAGGCCATGTTGTAAATACTGACTTGAAGTATAGTATTCCCAACAGCGCTTCTCTTCGTGCTGTCAAAACAGCCACGGCATAAATATTGATTTGAAGTATAGTATTCCAAACTGCACTTATCTTCGTCCTGTCAAAAGGCCATGATGTTAATATCGACTTGAAGAACAGTATTCCCAACAGCGCTTCTCTTCGTGCTGTCAAAGCAGCCTCGGCGTAAACATTGATTTGAAGTATAGAATTCCAAACTGCACTTGTCTTCGTCCTGTCAAACGGTCACGTTATAAATATCGGCTTGAAGTATAGTATACCCAACAGCGCTTATCTTCGTGCTGTCAAAACAGCCACGGCGTAAATATTGATTTGAATTACAGTATTCCAAACTGCCCTTGTCTTCATCTCAAAAGGTCACGTTATAAATATTGACTTGAACTATAGTATTTCCAAGAGCGCTTCTCTTCGTGCTGTCAAAACAGCCACGGCGAAATTATTGATTTGAAGTATAGTATTCCAAACTGCACTTGTCTTCGTCCTGTCAAAGGGCCATGTTGTAAATATTGACTTGAAGTATAGTATTCCCAACAGCGCTTCTTTTCGTGCTGTCAAAACAGCCACGGCATAAATATTGATTTGAAGTATAGTATTCCAAACTCCACTTGTCTTCGTCCTGTCAAAAGGCCATGTTGTTAATATCGACTTGAAGTATAGTATTCCCAACAGCGCTTCTCTTCGTGCTGTCAAAACAGCTCGGCGTAAACATTGATTTGAAGTATGGTATTCCAGACTGCACTTGTCTTCGTCCTTTCAAAAGGTCAGGGTATAAATATTGAGTTGAAGCACAGTATTCCCAACAGCGCTTCTCTTCGTACTGTCAAAACAGCCACGGCATAAATATTGATTTGAAGTATAGTATACCAAACTGCACTTGTCTTCGTCCTGTCAAAAGATCACGTTATAAATATTGACTTGAAGTATAGTATTCCGAACAGCGCTTCTCTTCGTGCTGTCATAACAGCCACGACATAATTGTTGATTTGAAGTATATTATTCCAAACTGCACTTGTCTTCGTCCTGTCAAAAGGCCATGTTTTAAATATTGACTTGAAGTATAGCATTCCCAACAGCGCTTCTCTTCGTGCTGTCAAAACAGCCACGGCGTAAATATTGATTTAAAGAAAGAAAGAAAGGAAGATTTATTCCAGCAGAGCAGTTAGAGCATCTGCTGCAGGGGCAGAGGCTAAAGGCTGTGGCGCCTGACGAGGCCTCTGTCCCTCTGCAGTCGACGGAAGTGCAATACAAATTTGAGCATAACAAGAAGGTAAGTCACATAATTAATTTGAAGTATAGTATTCCAAACTGCACTTGTCTTCGTCCTGTCAAAAGGTCACGTTATAAATATTGACTTGAAGTATAGTATTCCCAACAGCGCTTCTCTTGGTGCTGTCAAAACAGCCACGGCATAAATATTGATTTGAAGTATAGTATTCCCAACAGCGCTTCTCTTCGTGCTGTCAAAACAGCCTCGGCGTAAACATTGATTTGAAGTATGGTATTCCAAACTGCACTTGTCTTCGTCCTGTCAAAAGGTCAGGGTATAAATATTGAGTTGAAGCATAGTATTCCCAACAGCGCTTCTCTTCGTACTGTCAAAACAGCCACGGCATAAATATTGATTTGAAGTATAGTATTCCAAACTGCACTTGTCTTCGTCCTGTCAAAAGATCACGTTATAAATATTGACTTGAAGTATAGTATTCCCAACAGCGCTTCTCTTCGTGCTGTCAAAACAGCCACGGCATAAATATTGATTTGAAGTATGGTAATCCAAACTGCACTTGTCTTCGCCCTGTCAAAAGGTCACGTTATAAATATTGACTTGAAGTATAGTATTCCCAAAAGCGCTTCTGTTCGTGCTGTCAAAACAGCCACGGCGTAAATATTGATTTGAAGTATAGTATTCCAAACTGCACTTGTCTTCGTCCTGTCAAAAGGTAACGTTATAAATATTGACTTGAAGTATAGTATTCCCAACAGCGCTTCTCTTCGTGCTGTCAAAAGAGCCACGGCATAAATATTGATTTGAAGTATAGTATTCCAAACTGCACTTGTCTTCGTCCTGTCAAAAGATCACGTTATAAATATTGACTTGAAGTATAGTATTCCGAACAGCGCTTCTCTTCGTGCTGTCATAACAGCCACGACATAATTATTGATTTGAAGTATATTATTCCAAACTGCACTTGTCTTCGTCCTGTCAAAAGGCCATGTTGAAATATTGACTTGAAGTGTAGTACTCCCAACAGCGCTTCTCTTCGTGCTGTCAAAACAGCCACGGCGTTAATATTGATTTGAAGTATAGCACTCCAAACTGCACTTGTCTTCGTCCTGTCAAAAGGCCATGTTTTAAATATTGACTTGAAGTATAGCATTCCCAACAGCGCTTCTCTTCGTGCTGTCAAAACAGCCACGGCGTAAATATTGATTTAAAGAAAGAAAGAAAGGAAGATTTATTTCAGCAGAGCAGTTAGAGCATCTGCTGCAGGGGCAGAGGCTAAAGGCTGTGGCGCCTGACGAGGCCTCTGTCCCTCTGCAGTCGACGGAAGTGCAATACAAATTTGAGCATAACAAGAAGGTAAGTCACATAATTATTTTAAGTATAGTATTCCAAACTGCACTTGTCTTCGTCCTGTCAAAAGGTCACGTTATAAATATTGACTTGAAGTATAGTATTCCGAACAGCGCTTCTCTTCGTGCTGTCAAAACAGCCACGGCATAAATATTGATTTGAAGTATAGTATTCCCAACAGCGCTTCTCTTCGTGCTGTCAAAACAGCCTCGGCATAAACATTGATTTGAAGTATGGTATTCCAAACTGCACTTGTCTTCGTCCTGTCAAAAGGTCAGGGTATAAATATTGAGTTGAAGCATAGTATTCCCAACAGCGCTTCTCTTCGTACTGTCAAAACAGCCACGGCATAAATATTGATTTGAAGTATAGTATTCCAAACTGCACTTGTCTTCGTCCTGTCAAAAGATCACGTTATAAATATTGACTTGAAGTATAGTATTCCCAACAGCGCTTCTCTTCGTGCTGTCAAAACAGCCACGGCATAAATATTGATTTGAAGTATAGTAATCCAAACTGCACTTGTCTTCGTCCTGTCAAAAGGTCACGTTATAAATATTGACTTGAAGTATAGTATTCCCAAACGCGCTTCTGTTCGTGCTGTCAAAACAGCCACGGCGTGAATATTGATTTGAAGTATAGTATTCCAAACTGCACTTGTCTTCGTCCTGTCAAAAGGTAACGTTATAAATATTGACTTGAAGTATAGTATTCCCAACAGCGCTTCTCTTCGTGCTGTCAAAAGAGCCACGGCATAAATATTGATTTGAAGTATAGTATTCCAAACTGCACTTGTATTCGTCCTGTCAAAAGGCCATGTTGTAAATATTGACTTGAAGTATAGTATTCCCAACAGCGCTTCTCTTCGTACTGTCAAAACAGCCAAGGCGTAAACATTGATTTGAAGTATATTATTCCAAACTGCACTTGCCTTCGTCCTGCCAAAAGGTCACGTTATAAATATTGACTTGAAGTATAGTATTCCCAAAAGCGCTTCTGTTCGTGCTGTCAAAACAGCCACGGCGTAAATATTGATTTGAAGTATAGTATTCCAAACTGCACTTGTCTTCGTCCTGTCAAAAGGTAACGTTATAAATATTGACTTGAAGTATAGTATTCCCAACAGCGCTTCTCTTCGTGCTGTCAAAACAGCCACGGCATAAATATTGATTTTAAGTATAGTATTCCAAACTGCCCTGGTTTTCGTCCTGCCAAAAGGCCATGTTGTAAATATTGATATGAAGTATAGTATTCCAAACTGCACTTGTCTTCGTCCTGTCAAAAGGTCGCGTTATAAATATTGACTGGAAGTCTTGTATTCCCAACAGCGCTTATCTTCGTGCTGTCAAAACAGCCACGGCGTAAATATTAATTTGAAGTATAGTATTCCAAACTGCACTTGTCTTCGTCCTGTCAAAAGGCCATGTTGTAAATACTGACTTGAAGTATAGTATTCCCAACAGCGCTTCTCTTCGTACTGTCAAAACAGTCACGGCGTAAACATTGATTTGAAGTATATTATTCCAAACTGGACTTGTCTTCGTCCTGTCCAAAGGTCACGTTATAAATATTGACTTGAAGTATAGTATTCCCAAGAGCGCTTCTCTTCGTGCTGTCAAAACAGCCACGGCGAAATTATTGATTTGAAGTATAGTATTCCAAACTGCACTTGTCTTCGTCCTGTCAAAAGGCCATGTTGTAAATATTGACTTGAAGTATAGTATTCCCAACAGCGCTTCTTTTCGTGCTGTCAAAACAGCCACGGCATAAATATTGATTTGAAGTATAGTATTCCAAACTCCACTTGTCTTCGTCCTGTCAAAAGGCCATGTTGTTAATATCGACTTGAAGTATAGTATTCCCAACAGCGCTTCTCTTCGTGCTGTCAAAACAGCCTCGGCGTAAACATTGATTTGAAGTATGGTATTCCAGACTGCACTTGTCTTCGTCCTTTCAAAAGGTCAGGGTATAAATATTGAGTTGAAGCATAGTATTCCCAACAGCGCTTCTCTTCGTACTGTCAAAACAGCCACGGCATAAATATTGATTTGAAGTATAGTATATCAAACTGCACTTGTCTTCGTCCTGTCAAAAGATCACGTTATAAATATTGACTTGAAGTATAGTATTCCGAACAGCGCTTCTCTTCGAGCTGTCATAACAGCCACGACATAATTATTGATTTGAAGTATATTATTCCAAACTGCACTTGTCTTCGTCCTGTCAAAAGGCCATGTTTTAAATATTGAATTGAAGTATAGCATTCCCAACAGCGCTTCTCTTCGTGCTGTCAAAACAGCCACGGCGTAAATATTGATTTAAAGAAAGAAAGAAAGGAAGGTTTATTTCAGCAGAGCAGTCAGAGCATCTGCTGCAGGGGCAGAGGCTAAAGGCTGTGGCGCCTGACGAGGCGTCTGTCCCTCTGCAGTCGACGGAAGTGCAATACAAATTTGAGCATAACAAGAAGGTAAGTCACAAAATAATTTGAAGTATAGTATTCCAAACTGCACTTGTCTTCGTCCTGTCAAAAGGTCACGTTATAAATATTGACTTGAAGTATAGTATTCCCAACAGCGCTTCTCTTTGTGCTGTCAAAACAGCCACGGCATAAATATTGATTTGAAGTATAGTATTCCCAACAGCGCTTCTCTTCGTGCTGTCAAAACAGCCTCGGCGTAAACATTGATTTGAAGTATGGTATTCCAAACTGCACTTGTCTTCGTCCTGTCAAAAGGTCAGGGTATAAATATTGAGTTGAAGCATAGTATTCCCAACAGCGCTTCTCTTCGTACTGTCAAAACAGCCACGGCATAAATATTGATTTGAAGTATAGTATTCCAAACTGCACTTGTCTTCGTCATGTCAAAAGATCACGTTATAAATATTGACTTGAAGTATAGTATTCCCAAAAGCGCTTCTCTTCGTGCTGTCAAAACAGCCACGGCATAAATATTGATTTGAAGTATAGTAATCCAAACTGCACTTGTCTTCGTCCTGTCAAAAGGTCACGTTATAAATATTGACTTGAAGTATAGTATTCCCAAAAGCGCTTCTGTTCGTGCAGTCAAAACAGCCACGGCGTAAATATTGATTTGAAGTATATTATTCCAAACTGCACTTGTCTTCGTCCTGTCAAAAGGTAACGTTATAAATATTGACTTGAAGTATAGTATTCCCAACAGCGCTTCTCTTCGTGCTGTCAAAAGAGCCACGGCATAAATATTGATTTGAAGTATAGTATTCCAAACTGCACTTGTCTTCGTCCTGTCAAAAGGCCATGTTGTAAATATTGACTTGAAGTATAGTATTCCCAACAGCGCTTCTCTTCTTGCTGTGAAAACAGCCACGGCATAAATATTGGTTTGAAGTATAGTATTCCAAACTGCCCTGGTTTTCGTCCTGCCAAAAGGCCATGTTGTAAATATTGATATGAAGTATAGTATTCCAAACTACGCTAGTCTTCGTCCTGTCAAAAGGTCGCGTTATAAATATTGACTGGAAGTATAGTATTCCCAACAGCGCTTATCTTCGTGCTGTCAAAACAGCCATGGCGAAAATATTGATTTGAAGTAGAGTATTCTAAACTGCACTTGTCTTCGTCCTGTCAAGAGGCCATGTTGTAAATATTGACTTGAAGTATAGTATTCCCAACAGCGCTTCTCTTCGTACTGTCAAAACAGCCACGGCGTAAACATTGATTTGAAGTATATTATTCCAAACTGGAGTTGTCTTCGTCCTGTCCAAAGGTCACGTTACAAATATTGACTTGAAGTATAGTATTCCCAACAGCGCTTCTCTTCGTGCTGTCAAAACAGCCACGGCATAAATATTGATTTGAAGTATAGAATTCCAAACTGCACTTGTCTTCGTCCTGTCAAAAGGCCATGTTGTAAATATTGACTTGAAGTATAGTATTCCCAACAGCGCTTCTTTTCGTGCTGTCAAAACAGCCACGGCATAAATATTGATTTGAAGTATAGTATTCCAAACTGCACTTGTCTTCGTCCTGTCAAAAGGCCATGTTGTTAATATCGACTTGAAGTATAGTATTCCCAACAGCGCTTCTCTTCGTGCTGTCAAAACAGCCACGGCGTAAATATTGATTTGATGTATAGTATTCCAAACTGCACTTGTCTTCGTCCTGTCAAAAGGTCACGTTATAAATATTGACATGAAGTATAGTATTCCCAAAACCGCTTCTGTTCGTGCTGTCAAAACAGCCACGGCGTAAATATTGATTTGAAGTATAGTATTCCAAACTGCACTTGTCTTCGTCCTGTCAAAAGGTAACGTTATAAATATTGACTTGAAGTATAGTATTCCCAACAGCGCTTCTCTTCGTGCTGTCAAAACATCCTCGGCGTACTTATTGATTTTAAGTATAGTTTCCAATCTGCACTTGTCTTCGTCCTGTCAAAAGGCCATGTTGTAAATATTGACTTGAAGTATAGTATTCCCAACAGCGCCTCTCTTCGCGTTGCAAAACAGCCACGGCGTAAATATTGATTTGAAGTATAGTATTCCAAACTGCACTTGTCTTCGTCCTGTCAAAAGGCCATGTTGTAAATACTGACTTGAAGTATAGTATTCCCAACAGCGCTTCTCTTCGTACTGTCAAAACAGTCACGGCGTAAACATTGATTTGAAGTATATTATTCCAAACTGGACTTGTCTTCGTCCTGTCCAAAGGTCACGTTATAAATATTGACTTGAAGTATAGTATTCCCAAGAGCGCTTCTCTTCGTGCTGTCAAAACAGCCACGGCGAAATTATTGATTTGAAGTATAGTATTCCAAACTGCACTTGTCTTCGTCCTGTCAAAAGGCCATGTTGTAAATATTGACTTGAAGTATAGTATTCCCAACAGCGCTTCTTTTCGTGCTGTCAAAACAGCCACGGCATAAATATTGATTTGAAGTATAGTATTCCAAACTCCACTTGTCTTCGTCCTGTCAAAAGGCCATGTTGTTAATATCGACTTGAAGTATAGTATTCCCAACAGCGCTTCTCTTCGTGCTGTCAAAACAGCCTCGGCGTAAACATTGATTTGAAGTATGGTATTCCAGACTGCACTTGTCTTCGTCCTTTCAAAAGGTCAGGGTATAAATATTGAGTTGAAGCATAGTATTCCCAACAGCGCTTCTCTTCGTACTGTCAAAACAGCCACGGCATAAATATTGATTTGAAGTATAGTATATCAAACTGCACTTGTCTTCGTCCTGTCAAAAGATCACGTTATAAATATTGACTTGAAGTATAGTATTCCGAACAGCGCTTCTCTTCGAGCTGTCATAACAGCCACGACATAATTATTGATTTGAAGTATATTATTCCAAACTGCACTTGTCTTCGTCCTGTCAAAAGGCCATGTTTTAAATATTGAATTGAAGTATAGCATTCCCAACAGCGCTTCTCTTCGTGCTGTCAAAACAGCCACGGCGTAAATATTGATTTAAAGAAAGAAAGAAAGGAAGGTTTATTTCAGCAGAGCAGTCAGAGCATCTGCTGCAGGGGCAGAGGCTAAAGGCTGTGGCGCCTGACGAGGCGTCTGTCCCTCTGCAGTCGACGGAAGTGCAATACAAATTTGAGCATAACAAGAAGGTAAGTCACAAAATAATTTGAAGTATAGTATTCCAAACTGCACTTGTCTTCGTCCTGTCAAAAGGTCACGTTATAAATATTGACTTGAAGTATAGTATTCCCAACAGCGCTTCTCTTTGTGCTGTCAAAACAGCCACGGCATAAATATTGATTTGAAGTATAGTATTCCCAACAGCGCTTCTCTTCGTGCTGTCAAAACAGCCTCGGCGTAAACATTGATTTGAAGTATGGTATTCCAAACTGCACTTGTCTTCGTCCTGTCAAAAGGTCAGGGTATAAATATTGAGTTGAAGCATAGTATTCCCAACAGCGCTTCTCTTCGTACTGTCAAAACAGCCACGGCATAAATATTGATTTGAAGTATAGTATTCCAAACTGCACTTGTCTTCGTCATGTCAAAAGATCACGTTATAAATATTGACTTGAAGTATAGTATTCCCAAAAGCGCTTCTCTTCGTGCTGTCAAAACAGCCACGGCATAAATATTGATTTGAAGTATAGTAATCCAAACTGCACTTGTCTTCGTCCTGTCAAAAGGTCACGTTATAAATATTGACTTGAAGTATAGTATTCCCAAAAGCGCTTCTGTTCGTGCAGTCAAAACAGCCACGGCGTAAATATTGATTTGAAGTATATTATTCCAAACTGCACTTGTCTTCGTCCTGTCAAAAGGTAACGTTATAAATATTGACTTGAAGTATAGTATTCCCAACAGCGCTTCTCTTCGTGCTGTCAAAAGAGCCACGGCATAAATATTGATTTGAAGTATAGTATTCCAAACTGCACTTGTCTTCGTCCTGTCAAAAGGCCATGTTGTAAATATTGACTTGAAGTATAGTATTCCCAACAGCGCTTCTCTTCTTGCTGTGAAAACAGCCACGGCATAAATATTGGTTTGAAGTATAGTATTCCAAACTGCCCTGGTTTTCGTCCTGCCAAAAGGCCATGTTGTAAATATTGATATGAAGTATAGTATTCCAAACTACGCTAGTCTTCGTCCTGTCAAAAGGTCGCGTTATAAATATTGACTGGAAGTATAGTATTCCCAACAGCGCTTATCTTCGTGCTGTCAAAACAGCCATGGCGTAAATATTGATTTGAAGTATAGTATTCTAAACTGCACTTGTCTTCGTCCTGTCAAGAGGCCATGTTGTAAATATTGACTTGAAGTATAGTATTCCCAACAGCGCTTCTCTTCGTACTGTCAAAACAGCCACGGCGTAAACATTGATTTGAAGTATATTATTCCAAACTGGAGTTGTCTTCGTCCTGTCCAAAGGTCACGTTAAAAATATTGCCTTGAAGTATAGTATTCCCAACAGCGCTTCTCTTCGTGCTGTCAAAACAGCCACGGCATAAATATTGATTTGAAGTATAGAATACCAAACTGCACTTGTCTTCGTCCTGTCAAAAGGCCATGTTGTAAATATTGACTTGAAGTATAGTATTCCCAACAGCGCTTCTTTTCGTGCTGTCAAAACAGCCACGGCATAAATATTGATTTGAAGTATAGTATTCCAAACTGCACTTGTCTTCGTCCTGTCAAAAGGCCATGTTGTTAATATCGACTTGAAGTATAGTATTCCCAACAGCGCTTCTCTTCGTGCTGTCAAAACAGCCACGGCGTAAATATTGATTTGATGTATAGTATTCCAAACTGCACTTGTCTTCGTCCTGTCAAAAGGTCACGTTATAAATATTGACATGAAGTATAGTATTCCCAAAACCGCTTCTGTTCGTGCTGTCAAAACAGCCACGGCGTAAATATTGATTTGAAGTATAGTATTCCAAACTGCACTTGTCTTCGTCCTGTCAAAAGGTAACGTTATAAATATTGACTTGAAGTATAGTATTCCCAACAGCGCTTCTCTTCGTGCTGTCAAAACATCCTCGGCGTACTTATTGATTTTAAGTATAGTATTCCAATCTGCACTTGTCTTCGTCCTGTCAAAAGGCCATGTTGTAAATATTGACTTGAAGTATAGTATTCCCAACAGCGCCTCTCTTCGCGCTGCAAAACAGCCACGGCGTAAATATTGATTTGAAGTAGAGTATTCCAAACTGCACTTGTCTTCGTCCTGTCAAAAGGCCATGTTGTAAATATTGACTTGAAGTATAGTATTCCCAACAGCGCTTCTCTTCGTACTGTCAAAACAGCCAGGCGTAAACATTGATTTGAAGTATATTATTCCAAACTGGAGTTGTCTTCGTCCTGTCCAAAGGTCACGTTATAAATATTGACTTGAAGTATAGTATTCCCAACTGCGCTTCTCTTCGTGCTGTCAAAACAGCCACGGCATAAATATTGATTTGAAGTATAGTATTCCAAACTGCACATGTCTTCGTCCTGTCAAAAGGCCATGTTGTAAATATTGACTTGAAGTATAGTATTCCCAACAGCGCTTGTTTTCGTGCTGTTAAAACAGCCACGGCATAAATATTGATTTGAAGTATAGTATTCCAAACTGCACTTGTCTTCGTCCTGTCAAAAGGCCATGTTGTTAATATCGACTTGAAGTATAGTATTCCCAACAGCGCTTCTCTTCGTGCTGTCAAAACAGCCTCGGCGTAAACATTGATTTGAAGTATAGTATTCCAAACTGCACTTGTCTTCGTCCTGTCAAAAGGTCAGGGTATAAATATTGACTTGAAGCATAGTATTCCCAACAGCGCTTCTCTTCGTACTGTCAAAACAGCCACGGCATAAATATTGATTTGAAGTATAGTATTCCAAACTGCACTTGTCCTCGTTCTGTCAAAAGATCACGTTATAAATATTGACTTGAAGTATAGTATTCCCAACAGCGCTTCTCTTCGTGCTGTCATAACAGCCACGACATATATATTGATTTGAAGTATATTATTCCAAACTGCACTTGTCTTCGTCCTGTCAAAAGGTCACGTTATAAATATTGACTTGAAGTATAGTACTCCCAACAGCGCTTCTCTTCGTGCTGTCAAAACAGCCACGGCGTTAATATTGATTTGAAGTATAGCACTCCAAACTGTACTTGTCTTCGTCCTGTCAAAAGGCCATGTTTTAAATATTGACTTGAATTATAGCATTCCCAACAGCGCTTCTCTTCGTGCTGTCAAAACAGCCACGGCGTAAATATTGATTTAAAGAAAGAAAGAAAGATTTATTTCAGCAGAGCAGTTAGAGCATCTGCTGCAGGGGCAGAGGCTAAAGGCTGTGGCGCCTGACGAGGCCTCTGTCCCTCTGCAGTCGACGGAAGTGCAATACAAATTTGAGCATAACAAGAAGGTAAGTCACATAATTAATTTGAAGTATAGTATTCCAAACTGCACTTGTCTTCGTCCTGTCAAAAGGTCACGTTTTAAATATTGATGTAAAGTAGAGTATTCCCAACAGCGCTTCTCTTCGTGCTGTCAAAACAGCCACGGCATAAATATTGATTTGAAGTATAGTATTCCAAACTGCACTTGTCTTCGTCCTGTCAAAAGGTCACGTTATAAATATTGACTTGAAGTATAGTATTCCCAAAAGCGCTGCTGTTCGTGCTGTCAAAACAGCCACGGTGTAAATATTGATTTGAAGTATAGTATTCCAAACTGCACTTGTCTTCGTCCTGTCAAAAGGTAACGTTATAAATATTGACAAGTATAGTATTCCCAACAGCGCTTATCTTCGTGCTGTCAAAACAGCCACGGCGTAAATATTGATTTGAAGTATAGTATTCCAAACTGCACTTGTCTTCGTCCTGTCAAAAGGCCATGTTGTAAATATTGACTTGAAGTATAGTATTCCCAACAGCGCTTCTCTTCGTACTGACAAAACAGCCACGGCGTAAACATTGATTTGAAGTATATTATTCCAAACTGGAGTTGTCTTCGTCCTGTCCAAAGGTCACGTTATAAATATTGACTTGAAGTATAGTATTCCCAACAGCGCTTCTCCTCGTGCTGTCAAAACAGCCACGGCATAAAAATTGATTTGAAGTATAGTATTCCAAACTGCACTTGTTTTCGTCCTGTCAAAAGGTCACGTTATAAATATTGACTTGAAGTATAGTATTCCCAAAAGCGCTTCTGTTCGTGCTGTCAAAACAGCCACGGCGTAAATATTGAGTTGAAGTATAGTATTTCAAACTGCACTTGTCTTCGTTCTGTCAAAAGGTAACGTTATAAATATTGGCTTGAAGTATAGTATTCCCAACAGCGCTTCTCTTCGTGCTGTCAAAACATCCTCGGCGTACTTATTGATTTTAAGTATAGTTTTCCAATCTGCACTTGTTTTCGTCCTGTCAAAAGGCCATGTTGTAAATATTGACTTGAAGTATAGTATTCCCAACAGCGCTTCTCTTCGCGCTGTCAAAACAGCCACGGCATAAATATTGATTTGAAGTATATTATTCCAAACTGCCCTGGTTTTCGTCCTGCCAAAAGGCCATGTTGTAAATATTGATATGAAGTATAGTATTCCAAACTACGCTTGTCTTCGTCCTGTCAAAAGGTCGCGTTATAAATATTGACTGGAAGTATAGTATTCCCAACAGCGCTTATCTTCGTGCTGTCAAAACAGCCACGGCGTAAATATTGATTTGAAGTATAGTATTCCAAACTGCACTTGTCTTCGTCCTGTCAAAAGGCCATGTTGTAAATATTGACTTGAAGTATAGTATTCCCAACAGCGCTTCTTTTCGTGCTGTTAAAACAGCCACGGCCTAAATATTGATTTGAAGTATAGTATTCCAAACTGCACTGGTCTTCGTCCTGTCAAAAGGCAATGTTGTTAATATCGACTTGAAGTATAGTATCCCCAAAAGCGCTTCTCTTCGTGCTGTCAAAACAGCCTCGGAGTAAACATTCATTTTAAGTATAGTATTCCAAACTGCACTTGTCTTCGCCCTGTCAAAAGGTCAGGGTATAAATATTGACTTGAAGCATAGTATTCCCAACAGCGCTTCTCTTCGTACTTTCAAAACAGCCACGACATATATATTGATTTGAAGTATATTATTCCAAACTGCACTTGTCTTCGTCCTGTCAAAAGGCCATGTTGTAAATATTGATATGAAGTATAGTATTCCAAACTACGCTTGTCTTCGTCCTGTCAAAAGGTCGCGTTATAAATATTGACTGGAAGTATAGTATTCCCAACAGCGCTTATCTTCGTGCTGTCAAAACAGCCACGGCGTAAATATAGATTTGAAGTATAGTATTCCAAACTGCACTTGTCTTCGTCCTGTCAAAAGGCCATGTTTAAATATTGACTTGAAGTATAGTATTCCCAACAGCGCTTCTCTTCGTACTGTCAAAACAGCCACGGCGTAAACATTGATTTGAAGTATAATATTCCAAACTGGAGTTGTCTTCGTCCTGTCAAAAGGCCATGTTGTAAATATTGACTTGAAGTATAGTATTCCCAACAGCGCTTCTCTTCGCGCTGTCAAAACAGCCACGGCATAAATATTGATTTGAAGTATATTATTCCAAACTGCCCTGGTTTTCGTCCTGCCAAAAGGCCATGTTGTAAATATTGATATGAAGTATAGTATTCCAAACTGCGCTTGTCTTCGTCCTGTCAAAAGGTCGCGTTAAAAATATTGACTGGAAGTATAGTATTCCCAACAGCGCTTATCTTCGTGCTGTCAAAACAGCCACGGCGTAAATATTGATTTGAAGTATAGTATTCCAAACTGCACTTGTCTTCGTCCTGTCAAAAGGCCATGTTGTAAATATTGACTTGAATTATAGTATTCCCAACAGCGCTTCTTTTCGTGCTGTTAAAACAGCCACGGCCTAAATATTGATTTGAAGTATAGTATTCCAAACTGCACTGGTCTTCGTCCTGTCAAAAGGCCATGTTGTTAATATCGACTTGAAGTATAGTATCCCCAAAAGCGCTTCTCTTCGTGCTGTCAAAACAGCCTCGGAGTAAACATTCATTTTAAGTATAGTATTCCAAACTGCACTTGTCTTCGCCCTGTCAAAAGGTCAGGGTATAAATATTGACTTGAAGCATAGTATTCCCAACAGCGCTTCTCTTCGTACTGTCAAAACAGCCACGACATATATATTGATTAGAAGTATATTATTCCAAACTGCACTTGTCTTCGTCCTGTCAAAAGGCCATGTTGTAAATATTGATATGAAGTATAGTATTCCAAACTACGCTTGTCTTCGTCCTGTCAAAAGGTCGCGTTATAAATATTGACTGGAAGTATAGTATTCCCAACAGCGCTTATCTTCGTGCTGTCAAAACAGCCACGGCGTAAATATAGATTTGAAGTATAGTATTCCAAACTGCACTTGTCTTCGTCCTGTCAAAAGGCCATGTTTAAATATTGACTTGAAGTATAGTATTCCCAACAGCGCTTCTCTTCGTACTGTCAAAACAGCCACGGCGTAAACATTGATTTGAAGTATAATATTCCAAACTGGAGTTGTCTTCGTCCTGTCAAAAGGCCATGTTGTAAATATTGACTTGAAGTATAGTATTCCCAACAGCGCTTCTTTTCGTGCTGTTAAAACAGCCACGGCATAAATATTGATTTGAAGTATAGTATTCCAAACTGCACTTGTCTTCGTCCTGTCAAAAGGTCATGTTGTTAATATCGACTTGAAGTATAGTATCCCCAAAGCGCTTCTCTTCGTGCTGTCAAAACAGCCTCGGCGTAAACATTGATTTGAAGAATAGTATTCCAAACTGCCCTTGTCTTCGTCCTGTCAAAAGGTCAGGGTATAAATATTGACTTGAAGCATAGTATTCCCAACAGCGCTTCTCTTCGTACTGTCAAAACAGCCACGACATATATATTGATTTGAAGTATATTATTCCAAACTGCACTTGTCTTCGACCTGTCAAAAGGTCACGTTATAAATATTGACTTGAAGTATAGTATCCCCAACAGCGCTTCTCTTCGTGCTGTCAAAACAGCCACGGCATAAATATTGATTTGAAGTATAGTATTCCAAACTGCACTTGTTTTCGTCCTGTCAAAAAGCCATGTTATAAATATTAATTTGAAGTATATTATTCCTAACTGCACTTGTCTTCGTCCTGTCAAAAGGTCACGTTATAAATATTGACTTGAAGTATAGTATTCCCAGAAGCGCTTCTGTTCGTGCTGTCTAAACAGCCACGGCGTAAATATTGATTTGAAGTATAGTATTCCAAACTGCACTTGTCTTCGTCCTGTCAAAAGGTAACGTTATAAATATTGACTTGAAGTATAGTATTCCCAACAGCGCTTCTCTTCGTGCTGTCAAAACATCCTCGGCGTAATTATTGATTTTAAGTATAGTATTCCAAACTGCACTTGTTTTCGTCCTGTCAAAAAGCCATGTTGTAAATATTGACTTAAAGTATAGTATTCCCAACAGCGCTTCTCTTCGTGCTGTCAAAACAGCCACGGCATAAATATTGATTTTATGTATAATATTCCAAACTGCCCTGGTTTTCGTCCTGCCAAAAAGCCATGTTGTAAATATTGATATGAAGTATAGTATTCCAAACAGCACTTGTCTTCGTCCTGTCAAAAGGTCGCGTTTTAAATATTGACTGGAAGTATAGTATTCCCAACAGCGCTTATCTTCGTGCTGTCAAAACAGCCACGGCGTAAATATTGATTTGAAGTATAGTATTCCAAACTGCACTTGTCTTGTCCTGTCAAAAGGCCATGTTGTAAATATTGACTTGAAGTATACTATTCCCAACAGCGCTTCTCTTCGTACTGTCAAAACAGCCACGGCGTAAACATTGATTTGAAGTATATTATTCCAAACTGGACTTGTCTTCGTCCTGTCCAAAGGTCACGTTATAAATATTGACTTGAAGTATAGTATTCCCAACAGCGCTTCTCTTCGTGCTGTCAAAACAGCCAGGGCATAAATATTGATTTGAAGTATAGTATTCCAAACTGCACTTGTCTTCGTCCTGTCAAAAGGCCATGTTGTAAATATTGATTTGAAGTATAGTATTCCCAACAGCGCTTCTTTTCGTGCTGTCAAAACAGCCACGGCATAAATATTGATTTGAAGTATGGTATTCCAAACTGCACTTGTCTTCGTCCTGTCAAAAGGTCGTGTTATAAATATTGACTGGAAGTATAGTATTCCCAACAGCGCTTATCTTCGTGCTGTCAAAACAGCCACGGCGTAAATATTGATTTGAAGTATAGTATTCCAAACTGCACTTGTCTTCGTCCTGTCAAAAGGCCATGTTGTAAATATTGACTTGAAGTATAGTATTCCCAACAGCGCTTCTCATCGTACTGTCAAAACAGCCACGGCGTAAACATTGATTTGAAGTATATTATTCCAAACTGGAGTTGTCTTCGTCCTGTCCAAAGGTCACGTTATAAATATTGACTTGAAGCATAGTATTCCCAACAGCGCTTCTCTTCGTACTGTCAAAACAGCCACGGCATAAATATTGATTTGAAGTATAGTATTCCAAACTGCACTTGTCCTCGTCCTGTCAAAATATCACGTTATAAATATTGTCTTGAAGTATAGTATTCCCAACAGCGCTTCTCTTCGTGCTGTCATAACAGCCACGACATATATATTGATTTGAAGTATATTATTCCAAACTGCACTTGTCTTCGTCCTGTCAAAAGGTCACGTTATAAATATTGACTTGAAGTATAGTACTCCCAACAGCGCTTCTCTTCGTGCTGTCAAAACAGCCACGGCGTTAATATTGATTTGAAGTATAGCACTCCAAACTGTACTTGTCTTCGTCCTGTCAAAAGGCCATGTTTTAAATATTGACTTGAAGTATAGCATTCCCAACAGCGCTTCTCTTCGTGCTGTCAAAACAGCCACGGCGTAAATATTGATTTAAAGAAAGAAAGAAAGAAAGATTTATTTCAGCAGAGCAGTTAGAGCATCTGCTGCAGGGGCAGAGGCTAAAGGCTGTGGCGCCTGACGAGGCCTCTGTCCCTCTGCAGTCGTCCCTCTGCAGTCGACGGAAGTGCAATACAAATTTGAGCATAACAAGAAGGTAAGTCACATAATTAATTTGAAGTATAGTATTCCAAACTGCACTTGTCTTCGTCCTGTCAAAAGGTCACGTTATAAATATTGATGTAAAGTAGAGTATTCCCAACAGCGCTTCTCTTCGTGCTGTCAAAACAGCCACGGCATAAATATTGATTTGAAGTATAGTATTCCAAACTGCACTTGTCTTCGTCCTGTCAAAAGGTCACGTTATAAATATTGACTTGAAGTATAGTATTCCCAAAAGCGCTTCTGTTCGTGCTGTCAAAACAGCCACGGCGTAAATATTGATTTGAAGTATAGTATTCCAAACTGCACTTGTCTTCGTCCTGTCAAAAGGTAACGTTATAAATATTGACTTGAAGTATAGTATTCCCAACAGCGCTTCTCTTCGTGCTCTCAAAACATCTTTGGCGTACTTATTGATTTTAAGTATAGTATTCCAATCTGCACTTGTCTTCGTCCTGTCAAAAGGCCATGTTGTAAATATTGACTTGAAGTATAGTATTCCCAACAGCGCTTCTCTTCGTGCTGTCAAAACAGCCACGGCATAAATATTGATTTGAAGTATAGTATTCCAAACTGCCCTGGTTTTCGTCCTGCCAAAAGGCCATGTTGTAAATATTGATATGAAGTATAGTATTCCAAACTACGCTTGTCATCGTCCTGTCAAAAGGTCGCGTTATAAATATTGACTGGAAGTATAGTGTTCCCAACAGCGCTTATCTTCGTGCTGTCAAAACAGCCACGGCGTAAATATTGATTTGAAGTATAGTATTCCAAACTGCACTTGTCTTCGTCCTGTCAAAAGGGCATGTTGTAAATATTGACTTGAAGTATAGTATTCCCAACAGCCCTTCTCTTCGTACTGTCAAAACAGCCACGGCGTAAACATTGATTTGAAGTATATTATTCAAAACTGGAGTTGTCTTCGTCCTGTCCAAAGGTCACGTTATAAATATTGATTGAAGTATAGTATTCCCAACAGCGCTTCTCTTCGTGTTGTCAAAACAGCCACGGCGTAAATGTTGATTTGAAGTATAGTATTCCAAACTGCACTTGCCTTCGCCCTGTCAAAAAGCCAAGTTGTAAATATTGACTTGAAGTATAGTATTCCCAGCAGCGCTTCTATTCGTGCTGTCAAAGGAGCCACGGCATAAATATTGATTTGAAGTATTGTATTCCAAACTGCACTTGTCTTCGTCCTGTCAAAAGGTCACGTTATAAATATTGACTTGAAGTATAGTATTCCCAACTGCGCTTCTCTTCGTGCTGTCAAAACAGCCACGGCATAAATATTGATTTGAAGTATAGTATTCCAAACTGCACTTGTCTTCGTCCTGTCAAAAGGCCATGTTGTAAATATTGACTTGAAGTATAGTATTCCCAACAGTGCTTCTTTTCGTGCTGTTAAAACAGCCACGGCATAAATATTGATTTGAAGTATAGTATTCCAAACTGCACTTGTCTTCGTCCTGTCAAAAGGCCATGTTGTTAATATCGACTTGAAGTATAGTATTCCCAACAGCGCTTCTCTTCGTGCTGTCAAAACAGCCTCGGCGTAAACATTGATTTGAAGTATAGTATTCCAAACTGCACTTGTCTTCGTCCTGTCAAAAGGTCAGGGTATAAATATTGACTTGAAGCATAGTATTCCCAACAGCGCTTCTCTTCGTACTGTCAAAACAGCCACGGCATAAATATTGATTTGAAGTATAGTATTCCAAACTGCACTTGTCCTCGTCCTGTCAAAATATCACGTTATAAATATTGTCTTGAAGTATAGTATTCCCAACAGCGCTTCTCTTCGTGCTGTCATAACAGCCACGACATATATATTGATTTGAAGTATATTATTCCAAACTGCACTTGTCTTCGTCCTGTCAAAAGGTCACGTTATAAATATTGACTTGAAGTATAGTACTCCCAACAGCGCTTCTCTTCGTGCTGTCAAAACAGCCACGGCGTTAATATTGATTTGAAGTATAGCACTCCAAACTGTACTTGTCTTCGTCCTGTCAAAAGGCCATGTTTTAAATATTGACTTGAAGTATAGCATTCCCAACAGCGCTTCTCTTCGTGCTGTCAAAACAGCCACGGCGTAAATATTGATTTAAAGAAAGAAAGAAAGAAAGAAAGATTTATTTCAGCAGAGCAGTTAGAGCATCTGCTGCAGGGGCAGAGGCTAAAGGCTGTGGCGCCTGACGAGGCCTCTGTCCCTCTGCAGTCGTCCCTCTGCAGTCGACGGAAGTGCAATACAAATTTGAGCATAACAAGAAGGTAAGTCACATAATTATTTAAAGTATAGTATTCCAAACTGCACTTGTCTTCGTCCTGTCAAAAGGTCACGTTATAAATATTGACTTGAAGTATAGTATTCCCAACTGCGCTTCTCTTCGTGCTGTCAAAACAGCCACGACATAAATATTGATTTGAAGTATAGTATTCCAAACTGCACTTGTCTTCGTCCTGTCAAAAGGCCATGTTGTAAATATTGACTTGAAGTATAGTATTCCCAACAGTGCTTCTTTTCGTGCTGTTAAAACAGCCACGGCATAAATATTGATTTGAAGTATAGTATTCCAAACTGCACTTGTCTTCGTCCTGTCAAAAGGCCATGTTGTTAATATCGACTTGAAGTATAGTATTCCCAACAGCGCTTCTCTTCGTGCTGTCAAAACAGCCTCGGCGTAAACATTGATTTGAAGTATAGTATTCCAAACTGCACTTGTCTTCGTCCTGTAAAAAGGTCAGGGTATAAATATTGACTTGAAGCATAGTATTCCCAACAGCGCTTCTCTTCGCACTGTCAAAACAGCCACGGCATAAATATTGATATGAAGTATAGTATTCCAAACTGCACTTGTCCTCGTCCTGTCAAAATATCACGTTATAAATATTGTCTTGAAGTATAGTATTCCCAACAGCGCTTCTCTTCGTGCTGTCATAACAGCCACGACATATATATTGATTTGAAGTATATTATTCCAAACTGCACTTGTCTTCGTCCTGTCAAAAGGTCACGTTATAAATATTGACTTGAAGTATAGTACTCCCAACAGCGCTTCTCTTCGTGCTGTCAAAACAGCCACGGCGTTAATATTGATTTGAAGTATAGCACTCCAAACTGTACTTGTCTTCGTCCTGTCAAAAGGCCATGTTTTAAATATTGACTTGAAGTATAGCATTCCCAACAGCGCTTCTCTTCGTGCTGTCAAAACAGCCACGGCGTAAATATTGATTTAAAGAAAGAAAGAAAGAAAGATTTATTTCAGCAGAGCAGTTAGAGCATCTGCTGCAGGGGTAGAGGCTAAAGGCTGTGGCGCCTGACGAGGCCTCTGTCCCTCTGCAGTCGTCCCTCTGCAGTCGACGGAAGTGCAATACAAATTTGAGCATAACAAGAAGGTAAGTCACATAATTATTTAAAGTATAGTATTCCAAACTGCACTTGTCTTCGTCCTGTCAAAAGGTCAGGGTATAAATATTGACTTGAAGCATAGTATTCCCAACAGCGCTTCTCTTCGTACTGTCAAAACAGCCACGACATATATATTGATTTGAAGTATATTATTCCAAACTGCACTTGTCTTCGACCTGTCAAAAGGTCACGTTATAAATATTGACTTGAAGTATAGTATCCCCAACAGCGCTTCTCTTCGTGCTGTCAAAACAGCCACGGCATAAATATTGATTTGAAGTATAGTATTCCAAACTGCACTTGTTTTCGTCCTGTCAAAAAGCCATGTTATAAATATTAATTTGAAGTATATTATTCCTAACTGCACTTGTCTTCGTCCTGTCAAAAGGTCACGTTATAAATATTGACTTGAAGTATAGTATTCCCAGAAGCGCTTCTGTTCGTGCTGTCTAAACAGCCACGGCGTAAATATTGATTTGAAGTATAGTATTCCAAACTGCACTTGTCTTCGTCCTGTCAAAAGGTAACGTTATAAATATTGACTTGAAGTATAGTATTCCCAACAGCGCTTCTCTTCGTGCTGTCAAAACATCCTCGGCGTAATTATTGATTTTAAGTATAGTATTCCAAACTGCACTTGTTTTCGTCCTGTCAAAAAGCCATGTTGTAAATATTGACTTGAAGTATAGTATTCCCAACAGCGCTTCTCTTCGTGCTGTCAAAACAGCCACGGCATAAATATTGATTTTATGTATAATATTCCAAACTGCCCTGGTTTTCGTCCTGCCAAAAGGCCATGTTGTAAATATTGATATGAAGTATAGTATTCCAAACTGCACTTGTCTTCGTCCTGTCAAAAGGTCGCGTTTTAAATATTGACTGGAAGTATAGTATTCCCAACAGCGCTTATCTTCGTGCTGTCAAAACAGCCACGGCGTAAATATTGATTTGAAGTATAGTATTCCAAACTGCACTTGTCTTGTCCTGTCAAAAGGCCATGTTGTAAATATTGACTTGAAGTATAGTATTCCCAACAGCGCTTCTCTTCGTGCTGTCAAAACAGCCACGGCATAAATATTGAGTTTATGTATAGTATTCCAAACTGCCCTGGTTTTCGTCCTGCCAAAAGGCCATGTTGTAAATATTGATATGAAGTATAGTATTCCAATCTGCACTTGTCTTCGTCCTGTCAAAAGGTCGCGTTATAAATATTGACTGGAAGTATAGTATTCCCAACAGCGCTTATCTTCGTGCTGTCAAAACAGCCACGGCGTAAATATTGATTTGAAGTATATTATTCCAAACTGCACTTGTCTTGTCCTGTCAAAAGGCCATGTTGTAAATATTGACTTGAAGTATACTATTCCCAACAGCGCTTCTCTTCGTACTGTCAAAACAGCCACGGCGTAAACATTGATTTGAAGTATATTATTCCAAACTGGACTTGTCTTCGTCCTGTCCAAAGGTCACGTTATAAATATTGACTTGAAGTATAGTATTCCCAACAGCGCTTCTCTTCGTGCTGTCAAAACAGCCAGGGCATAAATATTGATTTGAAGTATAGTATTCCAAACTGCACTTGTCTTCGTCCTGTCAAAAGGCCATGTTGTAAATATTGATTTGAAGTATAGTATTCCCAACAGCGCTTCTTTTCGTGCTGTCAAAACAGCCACGGCATAAATATTGATTTGAAGTATAGTATTCCAAACTGCACTTGTCTTCGTCCTGTCAAAAGGTCGTGTTATAAATATTGACTGGAAGTATAGTATTCCCAACAGCGCTTATCTTCGTGCTGTCAAAACAGCCACGGCGTAAATATTGATTTGAAGTATAGTATTCCAAACTGCACTTGTCTTCGTCCTGTCAAAAGGCCATGTTGTAAATATTGACTTGAAGTATAGTATTCCCAACAGCGCTTCTCATCGTACTGTCAAAACAGCCATGGTGTAAACATTGATTTGAAGTATATTATTCCAAACTGGAGTTGTCTTCGTCCTGTCCAAAGGTCACGTTATAAATATTGACTTGAAGCATAGTATTCCCAACAGCGCTTCTCTTCGTACTGTCAAAACAGCCACGGCATAAATATTGATTTGAAGTATAGTATTCCAAACTGCACTTGTCCTCGTCCTGTCAAAATATCACGTTATAAATATTGTCTTGAAGTATAGTATTCCCAACAGCGCTTCTCTTCGTGCTGTCATAACAGCCACGACATATATATTGATTTGAAGTATATTATTCCAAACTGCACTTGTCTTCGTCCTGTCAAAAGGTCACGTTATAAATATTGACTTGAAGTATAGTACTACCAACAGCGCTTCTCTTCGTGCTGTCAAAACAGCCACGGCGTTAATATTGATTTGAAGTATAGCACTCCAAACTGTACTTGTCTTCGTCCTGTCAAAAGGTCACGTTATAAATATTGACTTGAAGTATAGTATTCCCAAAAGCGCTTCTGTTCGTGCTGTCAAAACAGCCACGGCGTAAATATTGATTTGAAGTATAGTATTCCAAACTGCACTTGTCTTCGTCCTGTCAAAAGGTAACGTTATAAATATTGACTTGAAGTATAGTATTCCCAACAGCGCTTCTCTTCGTGCTCTCAAAACATCTTTGGCGTACTTATTGATTTTAAGTATAGTATTCCAATCTGCACTTGTCTTCGTCCTGTCAAAAGGCCATGTTGTAAATATTGACTTGAAGTATAGTATTCCCAACAGCGCTTCTCTTCGTGCTGTCAAAACAGCCACGGCATAAATATTGATTTGAAGTATAGTATTCCAAACTGCCCTGGTTTTCGTCCTGCCAAAAGGCCATGTTGTAAATATTGATATGAAGTATAGTATTCCAAACTACGCTTGTCATCGTCCTGTCAAAAGGTCGCGTTATAAATATTGACTGGAAGTATAGTGTTCCCAACAGCGCTTATCTTCGTGCTGTCAAAACAGCCACGGCGTAAATATTGATTTGAAGTATAGTATTCCAAACTGCACTTGTCTTCGTCCTGTCAAAAGGGCATGTTGTAAATATTGACTTGAAGTATAGTATTCCCAACAGCCCTTCTCTTCGTACTGTCAAAACAGCCACGGCGTAAACATTGATTTGAAGTATATTATTCAAAACTGGAGTTGTCTTCGTCCTGTCCAAAGGTCACGTTATAAATATTGATTGAAGTATAGTATTCCCAACAGCGCTTCTCTTCGTGTTGTCAAAACAGCCACGGCGTAAATGTTGATTTGAAGTATAGTATTCCAAACTGCACTTGCCTTCGCCCTGTCAAAAAGCCAAGTTGTAAATATTGACTTGAAGTATAGTATTCCCAGCAGCGCTTCTATTCGTGCTGTCAAAGGAGCCACGGCATAAATATTGATTTGAAGTATTGTATTCCAAACTGCACTTGTCTTCGTCCTGTCAAAAGGTCACGTTATAAATATTGACTTGAAGTATAGTATTCCCAACTGCGCTTCTCTTCGTGCTGTCAAAACAGCCACGGCATAAATATTGATTTGAAGTATAGTATTCCAAACTGCACTTGTCTTCGTCCTGTCAAAAGGCCATGTTGTAAATATTGACTTGAAGTATAGTATTCCCAACAGTGCTTCTTTTCGTGCTGTTAAAACAGCCACGGCATAAATATTGATTTGAAGTATAGTATTCCAAACTGCACTTGTCTTCGTCCTGTCAAAAGGCCATGTTGTTAATATCGACTTGAAGTATAGTATTCCCAACAGCGCTTCTCTTCGTGCTGTCAAAACAGCCTCGGCGTAAACATTGATTTGAAGTATAGTATTCCAAACTGCACTTGTCTTCGTCCTGTCAAAAGGTCAGGGTATAAATATTGACTTGAAGCATAGTATTCCCAACAGCGCTTCTCTTCGTACTGTCAAAACAGCCACGGCATAAATATTGATTTGAAGTATAGTATTCCAAACTGCACTTGTCCTCGTCCTGTCAAAATATCACGTTATAAATATTGTCTTGAAGTATAGTATTCCCAACAGCGCTTCTCTTCGTGCTGTCATAACAGCCACGACATATATATTGATTTGAAGTATATTATTCCAAACTGCACTTGTCTTCGTCCTGTCAAAAGGTCACGTTATAAATATTGACTTGAAGTATAGTACTCCCAACAGCGCTTCTCTTCGTGCTGTCAAAACAGCCACGGCGTTAATATTGATTTGAAGTATAGCACTCCAAACTGTACTTGTCTTCGTCCTGTCAAAAGGCCATGTTTTAAATATTGACTTGAAGTATAGCATTCCCAACAGCGCTTCTCTTCGTGCTGTCAAAACAGCCACGGCGTAAATATTGATTTAAAGAAAGAAAGAAAGAAAGAAAGATTTATTTCAGCAGAGCAGTTAGAGCATCTGCTGCAGGGGCAGAGGCTAAAGGCTGTGGCGCCTGACGAGGCCTCTGTCCCTCTGCAGTCGTCCCTCTGCAGTCGACGGAAGTGCAATACAAATTTGAGCATAACAAGAAGGTAAGTCACATAATTATTTAAAGTATAGTATTCCAAACTGCACTTGTCTTCGTCCTGTCAAAAGGTCACGTTATAAATATTGACTTGAAGTATAGTATTCCCAACTGCGCTTCTCTTCGTGCTGTCAAAACAGCCACGACATAAATATTGATTTGAAGTATAGTATTCCAAACTGCACTTGTCTTCGTCCTGTCAAAAGGCCATGTTGTAAATATTGACTTGAAGTATAGTATTCCCAACAGTGCTTCTTTTCGTGCTGTTAAAACAGCCACGGCATAAATATTGATTTGAAGTATAGTATTCCAAACTGCACTTGTCTTCGTCCTGTCAAAAGGCCATGTTGTTAATATCGACTTGAAGTATAGTATTCCCAACAGCGCTTCTCTTCGTGCTGTCAAAACAGCCTCGGCGTAAACATTGATTTGAAGTATAGTATTCCAAACTGCACTTGTCTTCGTCCTGTAAAAAGGTCAGGGTATAAATATTGACTTGAAGCATAGTATTCCCAACAGCGCTTCTCTTCGCACTGTCAAAACAGCCACGGCATAAATATTGATATGAAGTATAGTATTCCAAACTGCACTTGTCCTCGTCCTGTCAAAATATCACGTTATAAATATTGTCTTGAAGTATAGTATTCCCAACAGCGCTTCTCTTCGTGCTGTCATAACAGCCACGACATATATATTGATTTGAAGTATATTATTCCAAACTGCACTTGTCTTCGTCCTGTCAAAAGGTCACGTTATAAATATTGACTTGAAGTATAGTACTCCCAACAGCGCTTCTCTTCGTGCTGTCAAAACAGCCACGGCGTTAATATTGATTTGAAGTATAGCACTCCAAACTGTACTTGTCTTCGTCCTGTCAAAAGGCCATGTTTTAAATATTGACTTGAAGTATAGCATTCCCAACAGCGCTTCTCTTCGTGCTGTCAAAACAGCCACGGCGTAAATATTGATTTAAAGAAAGAAAGAAAGAAAGATTTATTTCAGCAGAGCAGTTAGAGCATCTGCTGCAGGGGTAGAGGCTAAAGGCTGTGGCGCCTGACGAGGCCTCTGTCCCTCTGCAGTCGTCCCTCTGCAGTCGACGGAAGTGCAATACAAATTTGAGCATAACAAGAAGGTAAGTCACATAATTATTTAAAGTATAGTATTCCAAACTGCACTTGTCTTCGTCCTGTCAAAAGGTCAGGGTATAAATATTGACTTGAAGCATAGTATTCCCAACAGCGCTTCTCTTCGTACTGTCAAAACAGCCACGACATATATATTGATTTGAAGTATATTATTCCAAACTGCACTTGTCTTCGACCTGTCAAAAGGTCACGTTATAAATATTGACTTGAAGTATAGTATCCCCAACAGCGCTTCTCTTCGTGCTGTCAAAACAGCCACGGCATAAATATTGATTTGAAGTATAGTATTCCAAACTGCACTTGTTTTCGTCCTGTCAAAAAGCCATGTTATAAATATTAATTTGAAGTATATTATTCCTAACTGCACTTGTCTTCGTCCTGTCAAAAGGTCACGTTATAAATATTGACTTGAAGTATAGTATTCCCAGAAGCGCTTCTGTTCGTGCTGTCTAAACAGCCACGGCGTAAATATTGATTTGAAGTATAGTATTCCAAACTGCACTTGTCTTCGTCCTGTCAAAAGGTAACGTTATAAATATTGACTTGAAGTATAGTATTCCCAACAGCGCTTCTCTTCGTGCTGTCAAAACATCCTCGGCGTAATTATTGATTTTAAGTATAGTATTCCAAACTGCACTTGTTTTCGTCCTGTCAAAAAGCCATGTTGTAAATATTGACTTGAAGTATAGTATTCCCAACAGCGCTTCTCTTCGTGCTGTCAAAACAGCCACGGCATAAATATTGATTTTATGTATAATATTCCAAACTGCCCTGGTTTTCGTCCTGCCAAAAGGCCATGTTGTAAATATTGATATGAAGTATAGTATTCCAAACTGCACTTGTCTTCGTCCTGTCAAAAGGTCGCGTTTTAAATATTGACTGGAAGTATAGTATTCCCAACAGCGCTTATCTTCGTGCTGTCAAAACAGCCACGGCGTAAATATTGATTTGAAGTATAGTATTCCAAACTGCACTTGTCTTGTCCTGTCAAAAGGCCATGTTGTAAATATTGACTTGAAGTATAGTATTCCCAACAGCGCTTCTCTTCGTGCTGTCAAAACAGCCACGGCATAAATATTGAGTTTATGTATAGTATTCCAAACTGCCCTGGTTTTCGTCCTGCCAAAAGGCCATGTTGTAAATATTGATATGAAGTATAGTATTCCAATCTGCACTTGTCTTCGTCCTGTCAAAAGGTCGCGTTATAAATATTGACTGGAAGTATAGTATTCCCAACAGCGCTTATCTTCGTGCTGTCAAAACAGCCACGGCGTAAATATTGATTTGAAGTATATTATTCCAAACTGCACTTGTCTTGTCCTGTCAAAAGGCCATGTTGTAAATATTGACTTGAAGTATACTATTCCCAACAGCGCTTCTCTTCGTACTGTCAAAACAGCCACGGCGTAAACATTGATTTGAAGTATATTATTCCAAACTGGACTTGTCTTCGTCCTGTCCAAAGGTCACGTTATAAATATTGACTTGAAGTATAGTATTCCCAACAGCGCTTCTCTTCGTGCTGTCAAAACAGCCAGGGCATAAATATTGATTTGAAGTATAGTATTCCAAACTGCACTTGTCTTCGTCCTGTCAAAAGGCCATGTTGTAAATATTGATTTGAAGTATAGTATTCCCAACAGCGCTTCTTTTCGTGCTGTCAAAACAGCCACGGCATAAATATTGATTTGAAGTATAGTATTCCAAACTGCACTTGTCTTCGTCCTGTCAAAAGGTCGTGTTATAAATATTGACTGGAAGTATAGTATTCCCAACAGCGCTTATCTTCGTGCTGTCAAAACAGCCACGGCGTAAATATTGATTTGAAGTATAGTATTCCAAACTGCACTTGTCTTCGTCCTGTCAAAAGGCCATGTTGTAAATATTGACTTGAAGTATAGTATTCCCAACAGCGCTTCTCATCGTACTGTCAAAACAGCCATGGTGTAAACATTGATTTGAAGTATATTATTCCAAACTGGAGTTGTCTTCGTCCTGTCCAAAGGTCACGTTATAAATATTGACTTGAAGCATAGTATTCCCAACAGCGCTTCTCTTCGTACTGTCAAAACAGCCACGGCATAAATATTGATTTGAAGTATAGTATTCCAAACTGCACTTGTCCTCGTCCTGTCAAAATATCACGTTATAAATATTGTCTTGAAGTATAGTATTCCCAACAGCGCTTCTCTTCGTGCTGTCATAACAGCCACGACATATATATTGATTTGAAGTATATTATTCCAAACTGCACTTGTCTTCGTCCTGTCAAAAGGTCACGTTATAAATATTGACTTGAAGTATAGTACTACCAACAGCGCTTCTCTTCGTGCTGTCAAAACAGCCACGGCGTTAATATTGATTTGAAGTATAGCACTCCAAACTGTACTTGTCTTCGTCCTGTCAAAAGGCCATGTTTTAAATATTGACTTGAAGTATAGCATTCCCAACAGCGCTTCTCTTCGTGCTGTCAAAACAGCCACGGCGTAAATATTGATTTAAAGAAAGAAAGAAAGAAAGATTTATTTCAGCAGAGCAGTTAGAGCATCTGCTGCAGGGGCAGAGGCTAAAGGCTGTGGCGCCTGACGAGGCCTCTGTCCCTCTGCAGTCGTCCCTCTGCAGTCGACGGAAGTGCAATACAAATTTGAGCATAACAAGAAGGTAAGTCACATAATTAATTTGAAGTATAGTATTCCAAACTGCACTTGTCTTCGTCCTGTCAAAAGGTCACGTTATAAATATTGATGTAAAGTAGAGTATTCCCAACAGCGCTTCTCTTCGTGCTGTCAAAACAGCCACGGCATAAATATTGATTTGAAGTATAGTATTCCAAACTGCACTTGTCTTCGTCCTGTCAAAAGGTCACGTTATAAATGTTGACTTGAAGTATAGTATTCCCAAAAGCGCTTCTGTTCGTGCTGTCAAAACAGCCACGGCGTAAATATTGATTTGAAGTATAGTATTCCAAACTGCACTTGTCTTCGTCCTGTCAAAAGGTAACGTTATAAATATTGACTTGAAGTATAGTATTCCCAACAGCGCTTCTCTTCGTGCTGTCAAAACATCTTTGGCGTACTTATTGATTTTAAGTATAGTATTCCAATCTGCACTTGTCTTCGTCCTGTCAAAAGGCCATGTTGTAAATATTGACTTGAAGTATAGTATTCCCAACAGCGCTTCTCTTCGTGCTGTCAAAACAGCCACGGCATAAATATTGATTTGAAGTATAGTATTCCAAACTGCCCTGGTTTTCGTCCTGCCAAAAGGCCATGTTGTAAATATTGATATGAAGTATAGTATTCCAAACTACGCTTGTCTTCGTCCTGTCAAAAGGTCGCGTTATAAATATTGACTGGAAGTATAGTGTTCCCAACAGCGCTTATCTTCGTACTGTCAAAACAGCCACGGCGTAAACATTGATTTGAAGTATATTATTCAAAACTGGAGTTGTCTTCGTCCTGTCCAAAGGTCACGTTATAAATATTGATTGAAGTATAGTATTCCCAACAGCGCTTCTCTTCGTGTTGTCAAAACAGCCACGGCGTAAATATTGATTTGAAGTATAGTATTCCAAACTGCACTTGCCTTCGCCCTGTCAAAAAGCCAAGTTGTAAATATTGACTTGAAGTATAGTATTCCCAGCAGCGCTTCTATTCGTGCTGTCAAAGGAGCCACGGCATAAATATTGATTTGAAGTATTGTATTCCAAACTGCACTTGTCTTCGTCCTGTCAAAAGGTCACGTTATAAATATTGACTTGAAGTATAGTATTCCCAACTGCGCTTCTCTTCGTGCTGTCAAAACAGCCACGGCATAAATATTGATTTGAAGTATAGTATTCCAAACTGCCCTGGTTTTCGTCCTGCCAAAAGGCCATGTTGTAAATATTGATTTGAAGTATAGTATTCCAAACTGCACTTGTCTTCGTCCTGTCAAAAGGGCATGTTGTAAATATTGACTTGAAGTATAGTATTCCCAACAGCCCTTCTCTTCGTACTGTCAAAACAGCCACGGCGTAAACATTGATTTGAAGTATATTATTCAAAACTGGAGTTGTCTTCGTCCTGTCCAAAGGTCACGTTATAAATATTGATTGAAGTATAGTATTCCCAACAGCGCTTCTCTTCGTGTTGTCAAAACAGCCACGGCGTAAATATTGATTTGAAGTATAGTATTCCAAACTGCACTTGCCTTCGCCCTGTCAAAAAGCCAAGTTGTAAATATTGACTTGAAGTATAGTATTCCCAGCAGCGCTTCTATTCGTGCTGTCAAAGGAGCCACGGCATAAATATTGATTTGAAGTATTGTATTCCAAACTGCACTTGTCTTCGTCCTGTCAAAAGGTCACGTTATAAATATTGACTTGAAGTATAGTATTCCCAACTGCGCTTCTCTTCGTGCTGTCAATACAGCCACGGCATAAATATTGATTTGAAGTATAGTATTCCAAACTGCACTTGTCTTCGTCCTGTCAAAAGGCCATGTTGTAAATATTGACTTGAAGTATAGTATTCCCAACAGTGCTTCTTTTCGTGCTGTTAAAACAGCCACGGCATAAATATTGATTTGAAGTATAGTATTCCAAACTGCACTTGTCTTCGTCCTGTCAAAAGGCCATGTTGTTAATATCGACTTGAAGTATAGTATTCCCAACAGCGCTTCTCTTCGTGCTGTCAAAACAGCCTCGGCGTAAACATTGATTTGAAGTATAGTATTCCAAACTGCACTTGTCTTCGTCCTGTCAAAAGGTCAGGGTATAAATATTGACTTGAAGCATAGTATTCCCAACAGCGCTTCTCTTCGTACTGTCAAAACAGCCACGGCATAAATATTGATTTGAAGTATAGTATTCCAAACTGCACTTGTCCTCGTCCTGTCAAAATATCACGTTATAAATATTGTCTTGAAGTATAGTATTCCCAACAGCGCTTCTCTTCGTGCTGTCATAACAGCCACGACATATATATTGATTTGAAGTATATTATTCCAAACTGCACTTGTCTTCGTCCTGTCAAAAGGTCACGTTATAAATATTGACTTGAAGTATAGTACTCCCAACAGCGCTTCTCTTCGTGCTGTCAAAACAGCCACGGCGTTAATATTGATTTGAAGTATAGCACTCCAAACTGTACTTGTCTTCGTCCTGTCAAAAGGCCATGTTTTAAATATTGACTTGAAGTATAGCATTCCCAACAGCGCTTCTCTTCGTGCTGTCAAAACAGCCACGGCGTAAATATTGATTTAAAGAAAGAAAGAAAGAAAGATTTATTTCAGCAGAGCAGTTAGAGCATCTGCTGCAGGGGCAGAGGCTAAAGGCAGTGGCGCCTGACGAGGCCTCTGTCCCTCTGCAGTCGTCCCTCTGCAGTCGACGGAAGTGCAATACAAATTTGAGCATAACAAGAAGGTAAGTCACATAATTATTTAAAGTATAGTATTCCAAACTGCACTTGTCTTCGTCCTGTCAAAAGGTCACGTTATAAATATTGACTTGAAGTATAGTATTCCCAACTGCGCTTCTCTTCGTGCTGTCAAAACAGCCACGGCATAAATATTGATTTGAAGTATAGTATTCCAAACTGCACTTGTCTTCGTCCTGTCAAAAGGCCATGTTGTAAATATTGACTTGAAGTATAGTATTCCCAACAGTGCTTCTTTTCGTGCTGTTAAAACAGCCACGGCATAAATATTGATTTGAAGTATAGTATTCCAAACTGCACTTGTCTTCGTCCTGTCAAAAGGCCATGTTGTTAATATCGACTTGAAGTATAGTATTCCCAACAGCGCTTCTCTTCGTGCTGTCAAAACAGCCTCGGCGTAAACATTGATTTGAAGTATAGTATTCCAAACTGCACTTGTCTTCGTCCTGTCAAAAGGTCAGGGTATAAATATTGACTTGAAGCATAGTATTCCCAACAGCGCTTCTCTTCGTACTGTCAAAACAGCCACGGCATAAATATTGATTTGAAGTATAGTATTCCAAACTGCACTTGTCCTCGTCCTGTCAAAATATCACGTTTTAAATATTGTCTTGAAGTATAGTATTCCCAACAGCGCTTCTCTTCGTGCTGTCATAACAGCCACGACATATATATTGATTTGAAGTATATTATTCCAAACTGCACTTGTCTTCGTCCTGTCAAAAGGTCACGTTATAAATATTGACTTGAAGTATAGTATTCCCAACAGCGCTTCTCTTCGTACTGTCCAAACAGCCACGGCATAAATATTGATTTGAAGTATAGTATTCCAAACTGCACTTGTCTTCGTCCTGTCAAAAGGTCACGTTATAAATATTGACTTGAAGTATAGTATTCCCAACTGCGCTTCTCTTCGTGCTGTCAAAACAGCCACGGCATAAATATTGATTTGAAGTATAGTATTCCAAACTGCACTTGTCTTCGTCCTGTCAAAAGGCCATGTTGTAAATATTGACTTGAAGTATAGTATTCCCAACAGTGCTTCTTTTCGTGCTGTTAAAACAGCCACGGCATAAATATTGATTTGAAGTATAGTATTCCAAACTGCACTTGTCTTCGTCCTGTCAAAAGGCCATGTTGTTAATATCGACTTGAAGTATAGTATTCCCAACAGCGCTTCTCTTCGTGCTGTCAAAACAGCCTCGGCGTAAACATTGATTTGAAGTATAGTATTCCAAACTGCACTTGTCTTCGTCCTGTCAAAAGGTCAGGGTATAAATATTGACTTGAAGCATAGTATTCCCAACAGCGCTTCTCTTCGTACTGTCAAAACAGCCACGGCATAAATATTGATTTGAAGTATAATATTCCAAACTGCACTTGTCCTCGTCCTGTCAAAATATCACGTTATAAATATTGTCTTGAAGTATAGTATTCCCAACAGCGCTTCTCTTCGTGCTGTCATAACAGCCACGACATATATATTGATTTGAAGTATATTATTCCAAACTGCACTTGTCTTCGTCCTGTCAAAAGGTCACGTTATAAATATTGACTTGAAGTATAGTACTCCCAACAGCGCTTCTCTTCGTGCTGTCAAAACAGCCACGGCGTTAATATTGATTTGAAGTATAGCACTCCAAACTGTACTTGTCTTCGTCCTGTCAAAAGGCCATGTTTTAAATATTGACTTGAAGTATAGCATTCCCAACAGCGCTTCTCTTCGTGCTGTCAAAACAGCCACGGCGTAAATATTGATTTAAAGAAAGAAAGAAAGAAAGATTTATTTCAGCAGAGCAGTTAGAGCATCTGCTGCAGGGGCAGAGGCTAAAGGCAGTGGCGCCTGACGAGGCCTCTGTCCCTCTGCAGTCGTCCCTCTGCAGTCGACGGAAGTGCAATACAAATTTGAGCATAACAAGAAGGTAAGTCACATAATTATTTAAAGTATAGTATTCCAAACTGCACTTGTCTTCGTCCTGTCAAAAGGTCACGTTATAAATATTGACTTGAAGTATAGTATTCCCAACTGCGCTTCTCTTCGTGCTGTCAAAACAGCCACGGCATAAATATTGATTTGAAGTATAGTATTCCAAACTGCACTTGTCTTCGTCCTGTCAAAAGGCCATGTTGTAAATATTGACTTGAAGTATAGTATTCCCAACAGTGCTTCTTTTCGTGCTGTTAAAACAGCCACGGCATAAATATTGATTTGAAGTATAGTATTCCAAACTGCACTTGTCTTCGTCCTGTCAAAAGGCCATGTTGTTAATATCGACTTGAAGTATAGTATTCCCAACAGCGCTTCTCTTCGTGCTGTCAAAACAGCCTCGGCGTAAACATTGATTTGAAGTATAGTATTCCAAACTGCACTTGTCTTCGTCCTGTCAAAAGGTCAGGGTATAAATATTGACTTGAAGCATAGTATTCCCAACAGCGCTTCTCTTCGTACTGTCAAAACAGCCACGGCATAAATATTGATTTGAAGTATAGTATTCCAAACTGCACTTGTCCTCGTCCTGTCAAAATATCACGTTTTAAATATTGTCTTGAAGTATAGTATTCCCAACAGCGCTTCTCTTCGTGCTGTCATAACAGCCACGACATATATATTGATTTGAAGTATATTATTCCAAACTGCACTTGTCTTCGTCCTGTCAAAAGGTCACGTTATAAATATTGACTTGAAGTATAGTACTCCCAACAGCGCTTCTCTTCGTGCTGTCAAAACAGCCACGGCGTTAATATTGATTTGAAGTATAGCACTCCAAACTGTACTTGTCTTCGTCCTGTCAAAAGGCCATGTTTTAAATATTGACTTGAAGTATAGCATTCCCAACAGCGCTTCTCTTCGTGCTGTCAAAACAGCCACGGCGTAAATATTGATTTAAAGAAAGAAAGAAAGAAAGATTTATTTCAGCAGAGCAGTTAGAGCATCTGCTGCAGGGGCAGAGGCTAAAGGCTGTGGCGCCTGACGAGGCCTCTGTCCCTCTGCAGTCGTCCCTCTGCAGTCGACGGAAGTGCAATACAAATTTGAGCATAACAAGAAGGTAAGTCACATAATTATTTAAAGTATAGTATTCCAAACTGCACTTGTCTTCGTCCTGTCAAAAGGTCACGTTATAAATATTGATGTAAAGTAGAGTATTCCCAACAGCGCTTCTCTTCGTGCTGTCAAAACAGCCACGGCATAAATATTGATTTGAAGTATAGTATTCCAAACTGCACTTGTCTTCGTCCTGTCAAAAGGTCACGTTATAAATATTGACTTGAAGTATAGTATTCCCAAAAGCGCTTCTGTTCGTGCTGTCAAAACAGCCACGGCGTAAATATTGATTTGAAGTATAGTATTCCAAACTGCACTTGTCTTCGTCCTGTCAAAAGGTAACGTTATAAATATTGACTTGAAGTATAGTATTCCCAACAGCGCTTCTCTTCGTGCTGTCAAAACATCTCTGGCGTACTTATTGATTTTAAGTATAGTATTCCAATCTGCACTTGTCTTCGTCCTGTCAAAAGGCCATGTTGTAAATATTGACTTGAAGTATAGTATTCCCAACAGCGCTTCTCTTCGTGCTGTCAAAACAGACACGGCATAAATATTGATTTGAAGTATAGTATTCCAAACTGCCCTGGTTTTCGTCCTGCCAAAAGGCCATGTTGTAAATATTGATATGAAGTATAGTATTCCAAACTACGCTTGTCTTCGTCCTGTCAAAAGGTCGCGTTATAAATATTGACTGGAAGTATAGTATTCCCAACAGCGCTTATCTTCGTGCTGTCAAAACAGCCACGGCGTAAATATTGATTTGAAGTATAGTATTCCAAACTGCACTTGTCTTCGTCCTGTCAAAAGGGCATGTTGTAAATATTGACTTGAAGTATAGTATTCCCAACAGCCCTTCTCTTCGTACTGTCAAAACAGCCACGGCGTAAACATAATTTGAAGTATATTATTCCAAACTGGAGTTGTCTTCGTCCTGTCCAAAGGTCACGTTATAAATATTGACTTGAAGTATAGTATTCCCAACAGCGCTTCTCCTCGTGCTGTCAAAACAGCCACGGCATAAAAATTGATTTGAAGTATAGTATTCCAAACTGCACTTGTCTTCGTCCTGTCAAAAGGCCATGTTGTAAATATTGACTTGAAGTATAGTATTCCCAACAGCGCTTCTTTTCGTGCTGTCAAAACAGCCACGGCATAAATATTGATTTAAAGAAAGAAAGAAAGAAAGATTTATTTCAGCAGAGCAGTTAGAGCATCTGCTGCAGGGGCAGAGGCTAAAGGCTGTGGCGCCTGACGAGGCCTCTGTCCCTCTGCAGTCGACGGAAGTGCAATACAAATTTGAGCATAACAAGAAGGTAAGTCACATAATTAATTTGAAGTATACTATTCCAAACTGCACTTGTCTTCGACCTGTCAAAAGGTCACGTTATAAATATTGATGTAAAGTAGAGTATTCCCAACAGCGCTTCTCTTCGTGCTGTCAAAACAGCCACGGCATAAATATTGATTTGAAGTATAGTATTCCAAACTGCACTTGTCTTCGTCCTGTCAAAAGGTCACGTTATAAATATTGACTTGAAGTATAGTATTCCCAAAAGCGCTTCTGTTCGTGCTGTCAAAACAGCCACGGCGTAAATATTGATTTGAAGTATAGTATTCCAAACTGCACTTGTCTTCGTCCTGTCAAAAGGTAACGTTATAAATATTGACTTGAAGTATAGTATTCCCAACAGCGCTTCTCTTCGTGCTGTCAAAACATCTTTGGTGTACTTATTGATTTTAAGTATAGTATTCCAATCTGCACTTGTCTTCGTCCTGTCAAAAGGCCATGTTGTAAATATTGACTTGAAGTATAGTATTCCCAACAGCGCTTCTCTTCGTGCTGTCAAAACAGCCACGGCATAAATATTGATTTGAAGTATAGTATTCCAAACTGCCCTGGTTTTCGTCCTGCCAAAAGGCCATGTTGTAAATATTGATATGAAGTATAGTATTCCAAACTACGCTTGTCTTCGTCCTGTCAAAAGGTCGCGTTATAAATATTGACTGGAAGTATAGTATTCCCAACAGCGCTTATCTTCGTGCTGTCAAAACAGCCACGGCGTAAATATTGATTTGAAGTATAGTATTCCAAACTGCACTTGTCTTCGTCCTGTCAAAAGGGCATGTTGTAAATATTGACTTGAAGTATAGTACTCCCAACAGCCCTTCTCTTCGTACTGTCAAAACAGCCACGGCGTAAACATTAATTTGAAGTATATTATTCCAAACTGGAGTTGTCTTCGTCCTGTCCAAAGGTCACGTTATAAATATTGACTTGAAGTATAGTATTCCCAACAGCGCTTCTCCTCGTGCTGTCAAAACAGCCATGGCATAAAAATTGATTTGAAGTATAGTATTCCAAACTGCACTTGTCTTCGTCCTGTCAAAAGGCCATGTTGTAAATATTGACTTGAAGTATAGTATTCCCAACAGCGCTTCTTTTCGTTCTGTCAAAACAGCCACGGCATAAATATTGATTTAAAGAAAGAAAGAAAGATTTATTTCAGCAGAGCAGTTAGAGCATCTGCTGCAGGGGCAGAGGCTAAAGGCTGTGGCGCCTGACGAGGCCTCTGTCCCTCTGCAGTCGACGGAAGTGCAATACAAATTTGAGCATAACAAGAAGGTAAGTCACATAATTAATTTGAAGTATAGTATTCCAAACTGCACTTGTCTTCGTCCTGTCAAAAGGTCACGTTATAAATATTGATGTAAAGTAGAGTATTCCCAACAGCGCTTCTCTTCGTGCTGTCAAAACATCTTTGGCGTACTTATTGATTTTAAGTATAGTATTCCAATCTGCACTTGTCTTCGTCCTGTCAAAAGGCCATGTTGTAAATATTGACTTGAAGTATAGTATTCCCAACAGCGCTTCTCTTCGTGCTGTCAAAACAGCCACGGCATAAATATTGATTTGAAGTATAGTATTCCAAACTGCCCTGGTTTTCGTCCTGCCAAAAGGCCATGTTGTAAATATTGATATGAAGTATAGTATTCCAAACTACGCTTGTCTTCGTCCTGTCAAAAGGTCGCGTTATAAATATTGACTGGAAGTATAGTATTCCCAACAGCGCTTATCTTCGTGCTGTCAAAACAGCCACGGCGTAAATATTGATTTGAAGTATAGTATTCCAAACTGCACTTGTCTTCGTCCTGTCAAAAGGGCATGTTGTAAATATTGACTTGAAGTATAGTATTCCCAACAGCCCTTCTCTTCGTACTGTCAAAACAGCGACGGCGTAAACATTGATTTGAAGTACATTATTCCAAACTGGAGTTGTCTTCGTCCTGTCCAAAGGTCACGTTATAAATATTGACTTGAAGTATAGTATTCCCAACAGCGCTTCTCCTCGTGCTGTCAAAACAGCCACGGCATAAAAATTGATTTGAAGTATAGTATTCCAAACTGCACTTGTCTTCGTCCTGTCAAAAGGCCATGTTTTAAATATTGACTTGAAGTATAGTATTCCCAACAGCGCTTCTTTTCGTGCTGTCAAAACAGCCACGGCATAAATATTGATTTGAAGTTTAGTATTCCAAACTGCATTTGTCTTCGTCCTGTCAAACGGCCATGTTGTTAATATCGACTTGTAGTATAGTATTCCCAACAGCGCTTCTCTTCGTGCTGTCAAAACAGCCACGGCGTAAATATTGATTTCAAGTATAGTATTCCAAACTGCACTTGTCTTCGTCCTGTCAAATGGTCACGTTATAAATATTGACTTGAAGTATAGTATTCCCAAAAGCGCTTCTGTTCGTGCTGTCAAAACAGCCACGGCGTAAATATTGATTTGAAGTATAGTATTTCAAACTGCACTTGTCTTCGTTCTGTCAAAAGGTAACGTTATAAATATTGACTTGAAGTATAGTATTCCCAACAGCGCTTCTCTTCGTGCTGTCAAAACATCCTCGGCGTACTTATTGATTTTAAGTATAGTATTCCAATCTGCACTTGTCTTCGTCCTGTCAAAAGGCCATGTTGTAAATATTGACTTGAAGTATAGTATTCCCAACAGCGCTTCTCTTCGCGCTGTCAAAACAGCCACGGCATAAATATTGATTTGAAGTATAGTATTCCAAACTGCCCTGGTTTTCGTCCTGCCAAAAGGCCATGTTGTAAATATTGATATGAAGTATAGTATTCCAAACTACGCTTGTCTTCGTCCTGTCAAAAGGTCGCGTTATAAATATTGACTGGAAGTATAGTATTCCCAACAGCGCTTATCTTCGTGCTGTCAAAACAGCCACGGCGTAAATATTGATTTGAAGTATAGTATTCCAAACTGCACTTGTCTTCGTCCTGTCAAAAGGCCATGTTGTAAATATTGATTTGAAGTATAGTATTCCCAACAGCGCTTCTCTTCGTACTGTCAAAACAGCCACGGCATAAATATTGATTTGCAGTATAGTATTCCAAACTGCACTTGTCTTCGTCCTGTCAAAAGGCCATGTTGTAAATATTGACTTGATGTATAGTATTCCCAACAGCGCTTCTTTTCGTGCTGTTAAAACAGCCACGGCATAAATATTGATTTGAAGTATAGTATTCCCAACTGCACTGGTCTTCGTCCTGTCAAAAGGCCATGTTGTTAATATCGACTTGAAGTATAGTATCCCCAAAAGCGCTTCTCTTCGTGCTGTCAAAACAGCCTCGGCGTAAACATTGATTTGAAGTATAGCATTCCAAACTGCACTTGTCTTCGTCCTGTCAAAAGGTCAGGGTATAAATATTGACTTGAAGCATAGTATTCCCAACAGCGCTTCTCTTCGTACTGTCAAAACAGCCACGACATATATATTGATTTGAAGTATATTATTCCAAACTGCACTTGTCTTCGTCCTGTCAAAAGGCCATGTTGTAAATATTGATATGAAGTATAGTATTCCAAACTACGCTTGTCTTCGTCCTGTCAAAAGGTCGCGTTATAAATATTGACTGGAAGTATAGTATTCCCAACAGCGCTTATCTTCGTGCTGTCAAAACAGCCACGGCGTAAATATTGATTTGAAGTATAGTATTCCAAACTGCACTTGTCTTCGTCCTGTCAAAAGGCCATGTTTAAATATTGACTTGAAGTATAGTATTCCCAACAGCGCTTCTCTTCGTACTGTCAAAACAGCCACGGCGTAAACATTGATTTGAAGTATATTATTCCAAACTGGAGTGGTCTTCGTCCTGTCCAAAGGTCACGTTATAAATATTGACTTGAAGTATAGTATTCCCAACAGCGCTTCTCTTCGTGCTGTCAAAACAGCCACGGCATAAATATTGATTTGAAGTATAGTATTCCAAACTGCACTTGTCTTCGTCCTGTCAAAAGGCCATGTTGTAAATATTGACTTGAAGTATAGTATTCCCAACAGCGCTTCTTTTCGTGCTGTTAAAACAGCCACGGCATAAATAATTATTTGAAGTATAGTATTCCAAACTGCACTTGTCTTCGTCCTGTCAAAAGGCAATGTTGTTAATATCGACTTGAAGTATAGTATCCCCAAAAGCGCTTCTCTTCGTGCTGTCAAAACAGCCTCGGCGTAATCATTGATTTGAAGAATAGTATTCCAAACTGCACTTGTCTTCGTCCTGTCAAAAGGTCAGGGTATAAATATTGACTTGAAGCATAGTATTCCCAACAGCGCTTCTCTTCGTACTGTCAAAACAGCCACGACATATATATTGATTTGAAGTATATTATTCCAAACTGCACTTGTCTTCGTCCTGTCAAAAGGCCATGTTGTAAATATTGACTTGAAGTATAGTATTCCCAACAGCGCTTCTTTTCGTGCTGTTAAAACAGCCACGGCATAAATAATTATTTGAAGTATAGTATTCCAAACTGCACTTGTCTTCGTCCTGTCAAAAGGCAATGTTGTTAATATCGACTTGAAGTATAGTATCCCCAAAAGCGCTTCTCTTCGTGCTGTCAAAACAGCCTCGGCGTAATCATTGATTTGAAGAATAGTATTCCAAACTGCACTTGTCTTCGTCCTGTCAAAAGGTCAGGGTATAAATATTGACTTGAAGCATAGTATTCCCAACAGCGCTTCTCTTCGTACTGTCAAAACAGCCACGACATATATATTGATTTGAAGTATATTATTCCAAACTGCACTTGTCTTCGTCCTGTCAAAAGGTCACGTTGTAAATATTGACTTGAAGTATAGTATTCCCAACAGCGCTTCACTTCGCGCTGTCAAAAGAACCACGGCGTAAATATTGATTTGAAGTATAGTATTCCAAACTGCACTTGTTTTCGTCCTGTCAAAAAGCCATGTTATAAATATTGATTTGAAGTATATTATTCCTAAATGCACTTGTCTTCGTCCTGTCAAAAGGTCACGTTATAAATATTGACTTGAAGTATAGTATTCCCAAAAGCGCTTCTGTTCGTGCTGTCTAAACAGCCACAGCGTAAATATTGATTTGAAGTATAGTATTCCAAACTGCACTTGTCTTCGTCCTGTCAAAAGGTAACGTTATAAATATTGACTTGAAGTATAGTATTCTCAACAGCGCTTCTCTTCGTGCTGTCTAAACATCCTCGGCGTAATTATTGATTTTAAGTATAGTATTCCAAACTGCACTTGTTTTCGTCCTGTCAAAAAGCCATGTTGTAAATACTGACTTGAAGTATAGTATTCCCAACAGCGCTTCTCTTCGTGCTGTCAAAACAGCCACGGCATAAATATTGATTTTATGTATAGTATTCCAAACTGCCCTGGTTTTCGTCCTGCCAAAAGGCCATGTTGTAAATATTGATATGAAGTATAGTATTCCAAACTGCACTTGTCTTCGTCCTGTCAAAAGGTCGCGTTATAAATATTGACTGGAAGTATAGTATTCCCAACAGCGCTTATCTTCGTGCTGTCAAAACAGCCACGGCGTAAATATTGATTTGAAGTATAGTATTCCAAACTGCACTTGTCTTGTCCTGTCAAAAGGCCATGTTGTAAATATTGACTTGAAGTATAGTATTCCAACAGCGCTTCTCTTCGTGCTGTCAAAACAGCCACGGCATAAATATTGATTTTATGTATAGTATTCCAAACTGCCCTGGTTTTCGTCCAGCCAAAAGGCCACGGCGTAAATATTGATTTGAAGTATAGTATTCCAAACTGCACTTGTCTTGTCCTGTCAAAAGGGCATGTTGTAAATATTGACTTGAAGTATAGTATTCCCAACAGCAATTCTCTTCGTGCTGTCAAAACAGCCACGGCGTAAAAATATATTTGAAGTATATTATTCCAAACTGCACTTGTCTTCGTCCTGTCAAAAGGTCACGTTAGAAAAATTTACTTGAAGTATAGTATTCCCAACAGCGCTTCTCTTTGTGCAGACAAAACAGCCACGGCATAAATATAGATTTGAAGTATAGTTTTCCCAACTGCACTTGTCTTCGTCCTGTCAAAAGGTCACGTTATAAATAATGACTTGAAGTATACTAATCCCAACAGCGCTTCTCTTTGTGCTGTCAAAACAGTCACGGCAAAAATATTGATTTGAAGTATAGTATTCCAAACTACACTTGTCTTCATTCTATCAAAAGGCCATGTTATAAATATTTACTTGAAGTATAGTATTCCCAAAAGCGCTTCTCTTCGTGCTGTCAAAAGAGCCACGGCATAAACATTGATTTGAAGTATAGTATTCCAAACCGCACTTGTCTTCGTCCTGTCAAAACGCCATGTTGAAAATATTGACTTGAAGTATAGTATTCCCCACAGCACTTCTCTTCGTGCTGTCAAAACAGCCACGGCGTAAAAATTGATTTGAAGTACAGTATTCCAAACTGCACTTGTCTTCGTCCTGTCAAAAGGCCATGTTGTAAATATTGACTTGAAGTATAGTATTCCCAACAGCGCTTCTCTTCGTGCTGTCAAAACAGCCACGGCATAAATATTGATTTGAAGTATAGTATTCCAAACTGCCCTGGTTTTCGTCCTGCCAAAAGACCATGTTGTAAATATTGATATGAAGTATAATATTCCAAACTGCACTTGTCTTCGTCCTGTCAAAAGGTCGAGTTATAAATATTGACTATAAGTATAGTATTCCCAACAGCGCTTATCTTCGTGCTGTCAAAACAGCCACGGCGTAAATATTGATTTGAAGTATAGTATTCCAAACTGCACTTGTCTTCGTCCTGTCAAAAGGCCATGTTGTAAATATTGACTTGAAGTATAGTAGTCCCAACAGCGCTTCTCTTCGTACTGTGAAAACAGCCATGGCGTAAACATTGATTTGAAGTATAGTATTCCAAACTGGACTTGTCTTCGTCCTGTCCAAAGGTCACGTTATAAATATTGACTTGAAGTATAGTATACCCAACAGCGCTTCTCTTCGTGCTGTCAAAACAGCCATGGCGTAAATATTGATTTGAAGTATAGTATTCCAAACTGCCCTTGTCTTCTTCTCAAAAGGTCACGTTTTAAATATTGACTTGAACTATAGTATTTCCAAGAGCGCTTCTCTTCGTGCTGTAAAAACAGCCACGGCGAAATTATTGATTTGCAGTATAGTATTCCAAACTGCACTTGTCTTCGTCCTGTCAGAAGGCCATGTTGTAAATATTGACTTGAAGTATAGTATTCCCAACAACACTTCTCTTCGTGCTGTCAAAACAGCCACGGCGTAAAAATATATTTGAAGTATAGTATTCCAAACTGCACTTGTCTTCGTCCTGTCAAAAGGTCACGTTAGAAATATTGACTTGAAGTATAGTATTCCCAACAGCGCTTCTCTTTGTGCTGTCAAAACAGCCACGGCATAAATATAGATTTGAAGTATAGTTTTCCCAACTGCACTTGTCTTCGTCCTGTCAAAAGGTCACGTTATAAATAATGACTTGAAGTATAGTAATCCCAACAGCGCTTCTCTTTGTGCTGTCAAAACAGTCACGGCATAAATATTGATTTGAAGTATAGTATTCCAAACTACACTTGTCTTCATTCTATCAAAAGGCCATGTTATAAATATTTACTTGAAGTATAGTATTCCCAAAAGCGCTTCTCTTCGTGCTGTCAAAAGAGCCACGGCATAAATATTGATTTGAAGTATAGTATTCCAAACCGCACTTGTCTTCGTCCTGTCAAAACGCCATGTTGAAAATATTGACTTTAAGTATAGTATTCCCCACAGCACTTCTCTTCGTGCTGTCAAAACAGCCACGGCGTAAAAATTGATTTGAAGTACAGTATTCCAAACTGCACTTGTCTTCGTCCTGTCAAAAGGTCACGTTATAAATATTGACTTGAAGTATAGTATTCCAAACTACACTTGTCTTCGTCCTGTCAAAAGGCCATGTTGTAAATATTGACCTGAAATATAGTATTCGCAACAGCGCTTCTCTTCGTGCTGTCAAAACATCCTCGGCGCAATTATTGATTTTATGTATAGTATTCCAATCTGCACTTGTCTTCGTCCTGTCAAAAGGCCATGTTGTAAATATTGACTTGAAGTATAGTATTCCCAACAGCGCTTCTCTTCGTGCTGTTTAAACAGCCACGGCATAAATATTGATTTGAAGTATAGTATTCCAAACTGCCCTGGTTTTCGTCCTGCCAAAAGGCCATGTTGTAAATATTGATATGAAGTATAGTATTCCAAACTGCACTTGTCTTCGTCCTGTCAAAAGGTCGCGTTATAAATATTGACTGGAAGTATAGTATTCCCAACAGCGCTTATCTTCGTGCTGTCAAAACAGCCACGGCCTAAATATTGATTTGAAGTATAGTATTCCAAACTGCACTTGTCTTCGTCCTGTCAAAAGGCCATGTTGTAAATATTGACTTGAAGTATAGTATTCCCAACAGCGCTTCTCTTCGTACTGTCAAAACAGCCACGGCGTAAACATTGATTTGAAGTATATTATTCCAAACTGCACTTGTCTACGTCCTGTCAAAAGGCCATGTTGTAAATATTGACTTGAAGTATAGTATTCCCAACAGCGCTTCTTTTCGTGCTGTCAAAACAGCCACGGCATAAATATTGATTTGAAGTATAGTATTCCAAACTGCACTTGTCTTCGTCCTGTCAAAAGGCCTTGTTGTTAATATCGACTTGAAGTACAGTATTCCCAACAGCGCTTCTCTTCGTGCTGTCAAAACAGCCTCGGCGTAAACATTGATTTGAAGTATAGTATTCCAAACTGCACTTGTCTTCATCCTGTCAAAAGGTCAGGGTATAAATATTGACTTGAAGCCTAGTATTCCCAACAGCGCTTCTCTTCGTACTGTCAAAACAGCCACGGCATAAATATTGATTTGAAGTATAGTATTCCAAACTGCACTTGTCTTCGTCCTGTCAAAAGATTACGTTATAAATATTGACTTGAAGTATAGTATTCCCAACAGCGCTTCTCTTCGTGCTGTCATAACAGCCACGACATAATTATTGATTTGAAGCATATTATTCCAAACTGCACTTGTCTTCGTCCTGTAAAAAGGTCACGTTATAAATATTGACTTGAAGTATATTATTCCCATCAGCGCTTCTCTTCGCGCTGTCAAAAGAACCACGGCGTAAATATTGATTTGAAGTATAGTATTCCAAACTGCACTTGTCTTCGACCTGTCAAAAGGTCACGTTATAAATATTGACTTGAAGTATAGTATTCCCAACAGCGCTTCTCTTCGTGCTGTCAAAAGTGCCACGGCATAAATATTGATTTGAAGTATAGTATAGCAAACTGCTCTTGTCTTCATCTTGTGAAAAGGTCACGTTATAAATATTAAGTAGAAGTATAGTATTCCCAAAAGCGCTTCTCTTCGTGCTGTCAAAACAGCCATGGCATAAATATTGATTTGAAGTATTGTATTGCAAACTGCAGTTGCCTTCGTCCTGTCAAAAGGCCATGTTGTAAATATTGACTTGAAGTATAGTATTCCCAACAGCGCTTCTCTTCGTGCTGTCAAACAGCCTCGGCGTAAAAATATATTTGAAGTATAGTATTCCAAACTGCACTTGTCTTCGTCCTGTAAAAAGGTCACGTTAGAAATATTGACTTGAAGTATAGTATTCCCAACAGCGCTTCTTTTTGTGCTGTCAAAACAGCCACGGCATAAATATAGATTTGAAGTATAGTATAGCAAACTGCACTTGTCTTCATCTTGTGAAAAGGTCACGTTATAAATATTAAGTAGAAGTATAGTATTCCCAAAAGCGCTTCTCTTCGTGCTGTCAAAACAGCCATGGCATAAATATTGATTTGAAGTATTGTATTGCAAACTGCAGTTGTCTTCGTCCTGTCAAAAGGCCATGTTGTAAATATTGACTTGAAGTATAGTATTCCCAACAGCGCTTCTCTTCGTGCTGTCAAACAGCCTCGGCGTAAACATTGATTTGAAGTATAGTATTCCAAACTGCACTTGTCTTCGTCCTGTCAAAAGATCACGTTATAAATATTGACTTGAAGTATAGTATTCCCAACAGCGCTTCTCTTCGTGCTGTCAAAACAGCCACGGCGAAATTATTGATTTGAAGTTTAGTATTCCAAACTGCACTTGTCTTCGTCCTGTCAGAAGGCCATGTTGTAAATATTGACTTGAAGTATGGTATTCCCAACAGCGCTTCTTTTTGTGCTGTCAAAACAGCCACGGCATAAATATAGATTTGAAGTATAGTATTCCCAACTGCACTTGTCTTCGTCCTGTCAAAAGGTCACGTTATAAATATTGACTTGAAGTATAGTAATCCCAACAGCGCTTTTCTTTGTGCTGTCAAAACAGTCACGGCATAAATATTGATTTGAAGTATAGTATTCCAAACTGCACTTGTCTTCGTCCTGTAAAAAGGTCACGTTAGAAATATTGACTTGAAGTATAGTAATCCCAACAGCGCTTTTCTTTGTGTTGTCAAAAGAGCCACGGCATAAATATTGATTTGAAGTATAGTATTCCAAACCGCACTTGTCTTCGTCCTGTCAAAAGGCCATGTTGAAAATATTGACTTGAAGTATAGTATTCCCCACAGCACTTCTCTTCGTGCTGTCAAAACAGCCACGGCGTAAAAATATATTTGAAGTATAGTATTCCAAACTGCACTTGTCTTCGTCCTGTCAAAAGGTCACGTTAGAAATATTGACTTGAAGTATTGTATTCCCAACAGCGCTTCTCTTTGTGCTGTCAAAACAGCCACGGCATAAATATAGATTAGAAGTATAGTTTTCCCAACTGCACTTGTCTTCGTCCTGTCAAAAGGTCACGTTATAAATAATGACTTGAAGTATAGTAATCCCAACAGCGCTTCTCTTTGTGCTGTCAAAACAGTCACGGCATAAATAATGATTTGAAGTATAGTATTCCAAACTACACTTGTCTTCATTCTATCAAAAGGCCATGTTATAAATATTTACTTGAAGTATAGTATTCCCAAAAGCGCTTCTCTTTGTGCTGTCAAAAGAGCCACGGCATAAATATTGATTTGAAGTATCGTATTCCAAACCGCACTTGTCTACGTCCTGTTAAAAGGCCATGTTGAAAATATTGACTTAAAGTATAGTATTCCCAACAGCACTTCTCTTCGTGCTGTCAAAACAGCCACGGCATAAAAATTGATTTGAAGTACAGTATTATAAACTTCACTTGTCTTCGTCCTGTCAAAAGGCCATGTTGTAAATATTGACTTGAAGTATAGTATTCCCAACAGCGCTTCTCTTCGTGCTGTCAAAACATCGTCGGCGTAATTATTGATTTTAAGTATAGTATTCCAATCTGCACTTGTCTTCGTCCTGTCAAAAGGCCATGTTGTAAATACTGACTTGAAGTATAGTATTCCCAACAGCGCTTCTCTTCGTGCTGTCAAAACAGCCATGGCATAAATATTGATTTGAAGTATAGTATTCCAAACTGCACTTGTCTTCGTCCTGTCAAAAGGTCGAGTTATAAATATTGACTGGAAGTACAGTATTCCCAACAGCGCTTATCTTCGTGCTGTCAAAAGAGCCACGGCGTAAATATTGATTTGAAGTATAGTATTCCAAACTGCACTTGTCTTCGTCCTGTCAAAAGGCCATGTTGTAAATATTGACTTGAAGTATAGTATTCCCAACAGCGCTTCTCTTCGTACTGTCAAAACAGCCATGGCGTAAACATTGATTTGAAGTATATTATTCCAAACTGGACTTGTCTTCGTCCTGTCCAAAGGTCACGTTATAAATATTGACTTGAAGTATAGTATACCCAACAGCGCTTCTCTTCGTGCTGTCAAAACAGCCACGGCGTAAATATTGATTTGAAGTATAGTATTCCAAACTGCCCTTGTCTTCTTCTCAAAAGGTCACGTTATAAATATTGACTTGAACTATAGTATTTCCAAGAGCGCTTCTCTTCGTGCTGTCAAAACAGCCACGGCGAAATTATTGATTTGAAGTATAGTATTCCAAACTGCACTTGTCTTCGTCCTGTCAGAAGGCCATGTTGTAAATATTGACTTGAAGTATAGTATTCCCAACAACACTTCTCTTCGTGCTGTCAAAACAGCCACGGCGTAAAAATATATTTGAAGTATAGTATTCCAAACTGCACTTGTCTTCGTCCTGTCAAAAGGTCACGTTAGAAATATTGACTTGAAGTATAGTATTCCCAACAGCGCTTCTCTTTGTGCTGTCAAAACAGCCACGGCATAAATATAGATTTGAAGTATTGTTTCCCAACTGCACTTGTCTTCGTCCTGTCAAAAGGTCACGTTATAAATAATGACTTGAAGTACAGTAATCCCAACAGCGCTTCTCTTTGTGCTGTCAAAACAGTCACGGCATAAATATTGATTTGAAGTATAGTATTCCAAACTACACTTGTCTTCATTCTATCAAAAGGCCATGTTATAAATATTTACTTGAAGTATAGTATTCCCAAAAGCGCTTCTCTTCGTGCTGTCAAAAGAGCCATGACATAAATATTCATTTGAAGTATAGTATTCCAAACCGCACTTGTCTTCGTCCTGTCAAAACGCCATGTTGAAAATATTGACTTGAAGTATAGTATTCCCCACAGCACTTCTCTTCGTGCTGTCAAAACAGCCACGGCGTAAAAATTGATTTGAAGTACAGTATTCCAAACTGCACTTGTCTTCGTCCTGTCAAAAGGTCACGTTTTAAATATTGACTTGAAGTATAGTATTCCAAACTACACTTGTCTTCGTCCTGTCAAAAGGCCATGTTGTAAATATTGACCTGAAATATAGTATTCCCAACAGCGCTTCTCTTCGTGCTGTCAAAACATCCTCGGCGTAATTATTGATTTTAAGTATAGTATTCCAATATGCACTTGTCTTCGTCCTGTCAAAAGGCCATGTTGTAAATATTGACTTGAAGTATAGTATTCCCAACAGCGCTTCTCTTCGTGCTGTTTAAACAGCCACGGCATAAATATTGATTTGAAGTATAGTATTCCAAACTGCCCTGGTTTTCGTCCTGCCAAAAGGCCATGTTGTAAATATTGATATGAAGTATAGTATTCCAAACTGCACTTGTCTTCGTCCTGTCAAAAGGTCGCGTTATAAATATTGACTGGAATTATAGTATTCCCAACAGCGCTTATTTTCGTGCTGTCAAAACAGCCACGGCCTAAATATTGATTTGAAGTATAGTATTCCAAACTGCACTTGTCTTCGTCCTGTCAAAAGGCCATGTTGTAAATATTGACTTGAAGTATAGTATTCCCAACAGCGCTTCTCTTCGTACTGTCAAAACAGCCACGGCGTAAATATTGATTTGAAGTATAGTATTCCAAACTGCACTTGTCTTCGTCCTGTCAAAAGGCCTTGTTGTTAATATCGACTTGAAGTATAGTATTCCCAACAGCGCTTCTCTTCGTGCTGTCAAAACAGCCTCGGCGTAAACATTGATTTGAAGTATAGTATTCCAAACTGCACTTGTCTTCGTCCTGTCAAAAGGTCAGGGTATAAATATTGACTTGAAGCCTAGTATTCCCAACAGCGCTTCTCTTCGTACTGTCAAAACAGCCACGGCATAAATATTGATTTGAAGTATAGTATTCCAAACTGCACTTGTCTTCGTCCTGTCAAAAGATTACGTTATAAATATTGACTTGAAGTATAGTATTCCCAACAGCGCTTCTCTTCGTGCTGTCATAACAGCCACGACATAATTATTGATTTGAAGTATATTATTCCAAACTGCACTTGTCTTCGTCCTGTCAAAAGGTCTTGTTATAAATATTGACTTGAAGTATATTATTCCCAACAGCGCTTCTCTTCGTGCTGTCAAAACAGCCTCGGCGTAAATATTGATTTGAAGTATAGTATTCCAAACTGCACTTGTCTTCGACCTGTCAAAAAGTCACGTTATAAATATTGACTTGAAGTATAGTATTCCCAACAGCGCTTCTCTTCGTGCTGTCAAAAGTGCCACGGCATAAATATTGATTTGAAGTATAGTATTGCAAACTGCACTTGTCTTCATCCTGTGAAAAGCCCATGTTGTAAATATTGACTTGAAGTATAGTATTGCCAACAGCGCTTCTCTTCGTGCTGTCAGAACAGCCACGGCATAATTATTGATTTGAAGTATAGTGTTTCAAACTGCACTTGTCTTCGTCCTGTCAAAAGGTCGAGTTATAAATATTGACTGGAAGTATAGTATTCCCAACAGCGCTTATCTTCGTGCTGTCAAAACAGCCACGGCGTAAATATTGATTTGAAGTATAGTATTCCAAACTGCACTTGTCTTCGTCCTGTCAAAAGGCCATGTTGTAAATATTGACTTGAAGTATAATATTCCCAACAGCGCTTCTCTTCGTACTGTCAAAACAGCCATGGCGTAAACAAATGATTTGAAGTATAATATTCCAAACTGGACTTGTGTTCGTCCTGTCCAAAGGTCACGTTATAAATATTGACTTGAAGTATAGTATACCCAACAGCGCTTCTCTTCGTGCTGTCAAAACAGCCACGGCGAAATTATTGATTTGAAGTATAGTATTCCAAACTGCACTTGTCTTCGTCCTGTCAGAAGGCCATGTTGTAAATATTTACTTGAAGTATAGTATTCCCAACAATACTTCTCTTCGTGCTGTCAAAACAGCCACGGCGTAAAAATATATTTGAAGTATAGTATTCCAAACTGCACTTGTCTTCGTCCTGTCAAAAGGTCACGTTAGAAATATTGACTTGAAGTATAGTATTCCCACAGCGCTTCTCTTTGTGCTGTCAAAACAGCCACGGCATAAATATAGATTTGAAGTATTGTTTTCCCAACTGCACTTGTCTTCGTCCTGTCAAAAGGTCACGTTATAAATAATGACTTGAAGTATAGTAATCCCAACAGCGCTTCTCTTTGTGTTGTCAAAACAGTCACGGCATAAATATTGATTTGAAGTATAGTATTCCAAACTGGACTTGTCTTCGTCCTGTCCAACGGTCACGTTATAAATATTTACTTGAAGTATAGTATACCCAACAGCGCTTCTCTTCGTGCTGTCAAAACAGCCACGGCGTAAATATTAATTTGAAGTATAGTATTCCAAACTGCCCTTGTCTTCTTCTCAAAAGGTCACGTTATAAATATTGACTTGAACTATAGTATTTCCAAGAGCGCTTCTCTTCGTGCTGTCAAAACAGCCACGGCGAAATTATTGATTTGAAGTATAGTATTCCAAACTGCACTTGTTTTCGTCCTGTCAAAAGGTCACGTTATAAATATTGACTTGAAGTATAGTATTCCAAACTACACTTGTCTTCGTCCTGTCAAAAGGCCATGTTGTACATATTGACCTGAAATATAGTATTCCCAACAGCGCTTCTCTTCGTGCTGTCAAAACATCCTCGGCGTAATTATTGATTTTAAGTATAGTATTCCAATCTGCACTTGTCTTCGTCCTGTCAAAAGGCCATGTTGTAAATATTGACTTGAAGTATAGTATTCCCAACAGCGCTTCTCTTCGTGCTGTTTAAACAGCCACGGCATAAATATTGATTTGAAGTATAGTATTCCAAACTGCCCTGGTTTTCGTCCTGCCAAAAGGCCATGTTGTAAATATTGATATAAAGTATAGTATTCCAAACTGCACTTGTCTTCGTCCTGTCAAAAGGTCGCGTTATAAATATTGACTGGAAGTGTAGTATTCCCAACAGCGCTTATCTTCGTGCTGTCAAAACAGCCACGGCCTAAATATTGATTTGAAGTATAGTATTCCAAACTGCACTTTTCTTCGTCCTGTCAAAAGGCCATGTTGTAAATATTGACTTGAAGTATAGTATTCCCAACAGCGCTTCTCTTCGTACTGTCAAAACAGCCACGGCGTAAACATTGATTTGAAGTATATTATTCCAAACTGCACTTGTCTTCGTCCTGTCAAAAGGCCATGTTGTAAATATTGACTTGAAGTATAGTATTCCCAACAGCGCTTCTTTTCGTGCTGTCAAAACAGCCACGGCATAAATATTGATTTGAAGTATAGTATTCCAAACTGCACTTGTCTTCGTCCTGTCAAAAGGCCTTGTTGTTAATATCGACTTGAAGTATAGTATTCCCAACAGCGCTTCTCTTCGTGCTGTCAAAACAGCCTCGGCGTAAACATTGATTTGAAGTATAGTATTCCAAACTGCACTTGTCTTCGTCCTGTCAAAAGGTCAGGGTATATATATTGACTTGAAGCCTAGTATTCCCAACAGCGCTTCTCTTCGTACTGTCAAAACAGCCACGGCATAAATATTGATTTGAAGTATAGTATTCCAAACTGCACTTGTCTTCGTCCTGTCAAAAGATTACGTTATAAATATTGACTTGAAGTATAGTATTCCCAACAGCGCTTCTCTTCGTGCTGTCATAACAGCCACGACATAATTATTGATTTGAAGTATATTACTCCAAACTGCACTTGTCTTCGTCCTGTCAAATGGTCACGTTATAAATATTGACTTGAAGTATATTATTCCCAACAGCGCATCTCTTCGCGCTGTCAAAAGAACCACGGCGTAAATATTGATTTGAAGTATAGTATTCCAAACTGCACTTGTCTTCGACCTGTCAAAAGGTCACGTTATAAATATTGACTTGAAGTATAGTATTCCCAACAGCGCTTCTCTTCGTGCTGTCAAAAGTTCCACGGCATAAATATTGATTTGAAGTATAGTATTGCAAACTGCACTTGTCTTCATCTTGTGAAAAGGTCACGTTATACATATTAAGTAGAAGTATAGTATTCCCAAAAGCGCTTCTCTTCGTGCTGTCAAAACAGCCATGGCATAAATATTGATTTGAAGTATTGTATTGCAAACTGCAGTTGTCTTCGTCCTGTCAAAAGGCCATGTTGTAAATATTGACTTGAAGTATAGTATTCCCAACAGCGCTTCTCTTCGTGCTGTCAAACAGCCTCGGCGTAAACATTGATTTGAAGTATAGTATTCCAAACTGCACTTGTCTTCGTTCTGTCAAAAGGTCAGGGTATAAATATTGACTTGAAGCCTAGTATTCCCAACAGCGCTTCTCTTCGTACTGTCAAAACAGCCACGGCATAAATATTGATTTGAAGTATAGTATTCCAAACTGCACTTGACTTCGTCCTGTCAAAAGATTACGTTATAAATATTGACTTGAAGTATAGTATTCCCAACAGCGCTTCTCTTCGTGCTGTCATAACAGCCACGACATAATTATTGATTTGAAGTATATTATTCCAAACTGCACTTGTCTTCGTCCTGTCAAAAGGTCACGTTATAAATATTGACTTGAAGTATATTATTCCCAACAGCGCTTCTCTTCGCGCTGTCAAAAGATCCACGGCGTAAATATTGATTTGAAGTATAGTATTCCAAACTGCTCTTGTCTTCGACCTGTCAAAAGGTCACGTTATAAATATTGACTTGAAGTATAGTATTCCCAACAGCGCTTCTCTTCGTGCTGTCAAAAGTGCCACGGCATAAATATTGATTTGAAGTATAGTAGTGCAAACTGCACTTGTCTTCATCCTGTGAAAAGCCCATGTTGTAAATATTGACTTGAAGTATAGTATTGCCAACAGTGCTTCTCTTCGTGCTGTCAGAACAGCCACGGCATAATTATTGATTTGAAGTATAGTGTTTCAAACTGCACTTGTCTTCGTCCTGTCAAAAGGCCATGTTGTAAATATTGACTTGAAGTATAATATTCCCAACAGCGCTTCTCTTCGTACTGTCAAAACAGCCATGGCGTAAACAAATGATTTGAAGTATAATAATCCAAACTGGACTTGTCTTCGTCCTGTCAAAAGGTCGAGTTATAAATATTGACTGGAAGTATAGTATTCCCAACAGCGCTTATCTTCGTGCTGTCAAAACAGCCACGGCGTAAATATTGATTTGAAGTATAGTATTCCAAACTGCACTTGTCTTCGTCCTGTCAAAAGGCCATGTTGTAAATATTGACTTGAAGTATAATATTCCCAACAGCGCTTCTCTTCGTACTGTCAAAACAGCCATGGCGTAAACAAATGATTTGAAGTATAATATTCCAAACTGGACTTGTCTTCGTCCTGTCCAAAAGTCACGTTATAAATATTGACTTGAAGTATAGTATACCCAACAGCGCTTCTCTTCGTGCTGTCAAAACAGCCACGGCGAAATTATTGATTTGAAGTATAGTATTCCAAACTGCACTTGTCTTCGTCCTGTCAGAAGGCCATGTTGTAAATATTGGCTTGAAGTATAGTATTCCCAACAATACTTCTCTTCGTGCTGTCAAAACAGCCACGGCGTAAAAATATATTTGAAGTATAGTATTCCAAACTGCACTTGTCTTCGTCCTGTCAAAAGGTCACGTTAGAAATATTGACTTGAAGTATAGTATTCCCACAGCGCTTCTCTTTGTGCTGTCAAAACAGCCACGGCATAAATATAGATTTGAAGTATTGTTTTCCCAACTGCACTTGTCTTCGTCCTGTCCAACTGTCACGTTATAAATATTTACTTGAAGTATAGTATACCCAACAGCGCTTCTCTTCGTGCTCTCAAAACAGCCACGGCGTAAATATTGATTTGAAGTATAGTATTCCAAACTGCCCTTGTCTTCTTCTCAAAAGGTCACATTATAAATATTGACTTGAACTATAGTATTTCCAAGAGCGCTTCTCTTCGTGCTGTCAAAACAGTCACGGCGAAATTATTGATTTGAAGTATAGTATTCCAAACTGCACTTGTTTTCGTCCTGTCAAAAGAGCCACGGCATAAATATTGATTTGAAGTATTGTATTCCAAACCGCACTTGTCTTCGTCCTGTCAAAAGGCCATGTTGTAAATATTGACCTGAAGTATAGTATTCCAAACTGCCCTGGGTTTCGTCCTGCCAAAAGACCATGTTGTAAATATTGATATGAAGTATAATATTCCAAACTGCACTTGTCTTCGTCCTGTCAAAAGGTCGAGTTATAAATATTGACTGGAAGTATAGTATTCCCAACAGCGTTTATCTTCGTGCTGTCAAAACAGCCACGGCGTAAATATTGATTTGAAGTATAGTATTCCAAACTGCACTTGTCTTCGTCCTGTCAAAAGGCCATGTTGTAAATATTGACTTGAAGTATAGTAGTCCCAACAGCGCTTCTCTTCGTACTGTGAAAACAGCCATGGCGTAAACATTGATTTGAAGTATATTTATCCAAACTGGACTTGTCTTCGTCCTGTCCAAAGGTCACGTTATAAATATTGACTTGAAGTATAGTATACTCAACAGCGCTTCTCTTCGTGCTGTCAAAACAGCCACGGCGTAAATATTGATTTGAAGTATAGTATTCCAAACTGCCCTTGTCTTCTTCTCAAAAGGTCACGTTATAAATATTGACTTGAACTATAGTATTTCCAAGAGCGCTTCTCTTCGTGCTGTCAAAACAGCCACGGCGAAATTATTGATTTGAAGTAGAGTATTCCAAACTGCACTTGTCTTCGTCCTGTCAGAAGGCCATGTTGTAAATATTGACTTGAAGTATAGTATTCCCAACAGCAATTCTCTTCGTGCTGTCAAAACAGCCACGGCGTAAAAATATATTTGAAGTGTAGTATTCCAAACTGCACTTGTCTTCGTCCTGTCAAAAGATTACGTTATAAATATTGACTTGAAGTATAGTATTCCCAACAGCGCTTCTCTTCGTGCTGTCATAACAGCCACGACATAATTATTGATTTGAAGTATATTACTCCAAACTGCACTTGTCTTCGTCCTGTCAAAAGGTCACGTTATAAATATTGACTTGAAGTATATTATTCCCAACAGCGCATCTCTTCGCGCTGTCAAAAGAACCACGGCGTAAATATTGATTTGAAGTATAGTATTCCAAACTGCACTTGTCTTCGACCTGTCAAAAGGTCACGTTATAAATATTGACTTGAAGTATAGTATTCCCAACAGCGCTTCTCTTCGTGCTGTCAAAAGTGCCACGGCATAAATATTGATTTGAAGTATAGTATTGCAAACTGCACTTGTCTTCATCCTGTGAAAAGCCCATGTTGTAAATATTGACTTGAAGTATAGTATTGCCAACAGCGCTTCTCTTCGTGCTGTCAGAACAGCCACGGCATAATTATTGATTTGAAGTATAGTGTTTCAAACTGCACTTGTCTTCGTCCTGTCAAAAGGTCGAGTTATAAATATTGACTGGAAGTATAGTATTCCCAACAGCGCTTATCTTCGTGCTGTCAAAACAGCCACGGCGTAAATATTGATTTGAAGTATAGTATTCCAAACTGCACTTGTCTTCGTCCTGTCAAAAGGCCATGTTGTAAATATTGACTTGAAGTATAATATTCCCAACAGCGCTTCTCTTCGTACTGTCAAAACAGCCACGGCATAAATATTGATTTCAAGTATAGTATTCCAAACTGCACTTGTCCTCGTCCTGTCAAAAGATCACGTTATAAATATTGTCTTGAAGTATAGTATTCCCAACAGCGCTTCTCTTCGTGCTGTCAAAACAGCCACGGCGAAATTATTGATTTGAAGTTTAGTATTCCAAACTGCACTTGTCTTCGTCCTGTCAGAAGGCCATGTTGTAAATATTGACTTGGAGTATGGTATTCCGAACAGCACTTCTCTTCGTGCTGTCAAAACAGCCACGGCGTAAAAATATATTTGAAGTATAGTATTCCAAACTGCACTTGTCTTCGTCCTGTAAAAAAGACACGTTAGAAATATTGACTTGAAGTATAGTATTCCCAACAGCGCTTCTTTTTGTGCTGTCAAAACAGCCACGGCGTAAATATAGATTTGAAGTACAGTTTTCAAAACTGCACTTGTCTTCGTCCTGTCAAAAGGTCACGTTATAAATAATGACTTGAAGTATAGTAATCCCAACAGCGCTTCTCTTTGTGCTGTCAAAACAGTCACGGCATAAATATTGATTTGAAGTATAGTATTCCAAACTACACTTGTCTTCATTCTATCAAAAGGCCACGTTATAAATATTTACTTGAAGTATAGTATTCCCAAAAGCGCTTCTCTTCGTGCTGTCAAAACAGCCACGGCGTAAATATTGATTTGAAGTATAGTATTCCAAACTGCCCTTGTCTTCTTCTCAAAAGGTCACGTTATAAATATTGACTTGAACTATAGTATTTCCAAGAGCGCTTCTCTTCGTGCTGTCAAAACAGCCACGGCGAAATTATTGATTTGAAGTATAGTATTCCAAACTGCACTTGTTTTCGTCCTGTCAAAAGGTCACGTTATAAATATTGACTTGAAGTATAGTATTCCAAACTACACTTGTCTTCGTCCTGTCAAAAGGCCATGTTGTACATATTGACCTGAAATATAGTATTCCCAACAGCGCTTCTCTTCGTGCTGTCAAAACATCCTCGGCGTAATTATTGATTTTAAGTATAGTATTCCAATCTGCACTTGTCTTCGTCCTGTCAAAAGGCCATGTTGTAAATATTGACTTGAAGTATAGTATTCCCAACAGCGCTTCTCTTCGTGCTGTTTAAACAGCCACGGCATAAATATTGATTTGAAGTATAGTATTCCAAACTGCCCTGGTTTTCGTCCTGCCAAAAGGCCATGTTGTAAATATTGATATAAAGTATAGTATTCCAAACTGCACTTCTCTTCGTCCTGTCAAAAGGTCGCGTTATAAATATTGACTGGAAGTATAGTATTCCCAACAGCGCTTATCTTCGTGCTGTCAAAACAGCCACGGCCTAAATATTGATTTGAAGTATAGTATTCCAAACTGCACTTGTCTTCGTCCTGTCAAAAGGCCATGTTGTAAATATTGACTTGAAGTATAGTATTCCCAACAGCGCTTCTCTTCGTACTGTCAAAACAGCCACGGCGTAAACATTGATTTGAAGTATATTATTCCAAACTGCACTTGTCTTCGTCCTGTCAAAAGGCCATGTTGTAAATATTGACTTAAAGTATAGTATTCCCAACAGCGCTTCTTTTCGTGCTGTCAAAACAGCCACGGCATAAATATTGATTTGAAGTATAGTATTCCAAACTGCACTTGTCTTCGTCCTGTCAAAAGGCCTTGTTGTTAATATCGACTTGAAGTATAGTATTCCCAACAGCGCTTCTCTTCGTGCTGTCAAAACAGCCTCGGCGTAAACATTGATTTGAAGTATAGTATTCCAAACTGCACTTGTCTTCGTCCTGTCAAAAGGTCAGGGTATATATATTGACTTGAAGCCTAGTATTCCCAACAGCGCTTCTCTTCGTACTGTCAAAACAGCCACGGCATAAATATTGATTTGAAGTATAGTATTCCAAACTGCACTTGTCTTCGTCCTGTCAAAAGATTACGTTATAAATATTGACTTGAAGTATAGTATTCCCAACAGCGCTTCTCTTCGTGCTGTCATAACAGCCACGACATAATTATTGATTTGAAGTATATTACTCCAAACTGCACTTGTCTTCGTCCTGTCAAAAGGTCACGTTATAAATATTGACTTGAAGTATATTATTCCCAACAGCGCATCTCTTCGCGCTGTCAAAAGAACCACGGCGTAAATATTGATTAGAAGTATAGTATTCCAAACTGCACTTGTCTTCGACCTGTCAAAAGGTCACGTTATAAATATTGACTTGAAGTATAGTATTCCCAACAGCGCTTCTCTTCGTGCTGTCAAAAGTTCCACGGCATAAATATTGATTTGAAGTATAGTATTGCAAACTGCACTTGTCTTCATCTTGTGAAAAGGTCACGTTATACATATTAAGTAGAAGTATAGTATTCCCAAACGCGCTTCTCTTCGTGCTGTCAAAACAGCCATGGCATAAATATTGATTTGAAGTATTGTATTGCAAACTGCACTTGTCTTCGTCCTGTCAAAAGGTCGAGTTATAAATATTGACTGGAAGTATAGTATTCCCAACAGCGCTTATCTTCGTGCTGTCAAAACAGCCACGGCGTAAATATTGATTTGAAGTATAGTATTCCAAACTGCACTTGTCTTCGTCCTGTCAAAAGGCCTTGTTGTTAATATCGACTTGAAGTATAGTATTCCCAACAGCGCTTCTCTTCGTGCTGTCAAAACAGCCTCGGCGTAAACATTGATTTGAAGTATAGTATTCCAAACTGCACTTGTCTTCGTCCTGTCAAAAGGTCAGGGTATATATATTGACTTGAAGCCTAGTATTCCCAACAGCGCTTCTCTTCGTACTGTCAAAACAGCCACGGCGTAAAAATATATTTGAAGTATAGTATTCCAAACTGCACTTGTCTTCGTCCTGTCAAAAGATTACGTTATAAATATTGACTTGAAGTATAGTATTCCCCACAGCGCTTCTCTTCGTGCTGTCATAACAGCCACGACATAATTATTGATTTGAAGTATATTACTCCAAACTGCACTTGTCTTCGTCCTGTCAAAAGGTCACGTTATAAATATTGACTTGAAGTATATTATTCCCAACAGCGCATCTATTCGCGCTGTCAAAAGAACCACGGCGTAAATATTGATTTGAAGTATAGTATTCCAAACTGCACTTGTCTTCGACCTGTCAAAAGGTCACGTTATAAATATTGACTTGAAGTATAGTATTCCCAACAGCGCTTCTCTTCGTGCTGTCAAAAGTGCCACGGCATAAATATTGATTTGAAGTATAGTATTGCAAACTGCACTTGTCTTCATCCTGTGAAAAGCCCATGTTGTAAATATTGACTTGAAGTATAGTATTGCCAACAGCGCTTCTCTTCGTGCTGTCAGAACAGCCACGGCATAATTATTGATTTGAAGTATAGTGTTTCAAACTGCACTTGTCTTCGTCCTGTCAAAAGGTCGAGTTATAAATATTGACTGGAAGTATAGTATTCCCAACAGCGCTTATCTTCGTGCTGTCAAAACAGCCACGGCGTAAATATTGATTTGAAGTATAGTATTCCAAACTGCACTTGTCTTCGTCCTGTCAAAAGGCCATGTTGTAAATATTGACTTGAAGTATAATATTCCCAACAGCGCTTCTCTTCGTACTGTCAAAACAGATACGGCATAAATATTGATTTCAAGTATAGTATTCCAAACTGCACTTGTCCTCGTCCTGTCAAAAGATCACGTTATAAATATTGACTTGAAGTATAGTATTCCCAACAGCGCTTCTCTTCGTGCTGTCAAAACAGCCACGGCGAAATTATTGATTTGAAGTTTAGTATTCCAAACTGCACTTGTCTTCGTCCTGTCAGAAGGCCATGTTGTAAATATTGACTTGAAGTATGGTATTCCGAACAGCACTTCTCTTCGTGCTGTCAAAACAGCCACGGCGTAAAAATATATTTGAAGTATAGTATTCCAAACTGCACTTGTCTTCGTCCCGTAAAAAAGACACGTTAGAAATATTGACTTGAAGTATAGTATTCCCAACAGCGCTTCTTTTTGTGCTGTCAAAACAGCCACGGCGTAAATATAGATTTGAAGTACAGTTTTCAAAACTGCACTTGTCTTCGTCCTGTCAAAAGGTCACGTTATAAATAATGACTTGAAGTATAGTAATCCCAACAGCGCTTCTCTTTGTGCTGTCAAAACAGTCATGGCATAAATATTGATTTGAAGTATAGTATTCCAAACTACACTTGTCTTCATTCTATCAAAAGGCCACGTTATAAATATTTACTTGAAGTATAGTATTCCCAAAAGCGCTTCTCTTCGTGCTGTCAAAACAGCCACGGCGTAAATATTGATTTGAAGTATAGTATTCCAAACTGCCCTTGTCTTCTTCTCAAAAGGTCACGTTATAAATATTGACTTGAACTATAGTATTTCCAAGAGCGCTTCTCTTCGTGCTGTCAAAACAGCCACGGCGAAATTATTGATTTGAAGTATAGTATTCCAAACTGCACTTGTTTTCGTCCTGTCAAAAGGTCACGTTATAAATATTGACTTGAAGTATAGTATTCCAAACTACACTTGTCTTCGTCCTGTCAAAAGGCCATGTTGTACATATTGACCTGAAATATAGTATTCCCAACAGCGCTTCTCTTCGTGCTGTCAAAACATCCTCGGCGTAATTATTGATTTTAAGTATAGTATTCCAATCTGCACTTGTCTTCGTCCTGTCAAAAGGCCATGTTGTAAATATTGACTTGAAGTATAGTATTCCCAACAGCGCTTCTCTTCGTGCTGTTTAAACAGCCACGGCATAAATATTGATTTGAAGTATAGTATTCCAAACTGCCCTGGTTTTCGTCCTGCCAAAAGGCCATGTTGTAAATATTGATATAAAGTATAGTATTCCAAACTGCACTTCTCTTCGTCCTGTCAAAAGGTCGCGTTATAAATATTGACTGGAAGTATAGTATTCCCAACAGCGCTTATCTTCGTGCTGTCAAAACAGCCACGGCCTAAATATTGATTTGAAGTATAGTATTCCAAACTGCACTTGTCTTCGTCCTGTCAAAAGGCCATGTTGTAAATATTGACTTGAAGTATAGTATTCCCAACAGCGCTTCTCTTCGTACTGTCAAAACAGCCACGGCGTAAACATTGATTTGAAGTATATTATTCCAAACTGCACTTGTCTTCGTCCTGTCAAAAGGCCATGTTGTAAATATTGACTTGAAGTATAGTATTCCCAACAATACTTCTCTTCGTGCTGTCAAAACAGCCACGGCGTAAAAATATATTTGAAGTATAGTATTCCAAACTGCACTTGTCTTCGTCCTGTCAAAAGGTCACGTTATAAATAATGACTTGAAGTATAGTAATCCCAACAGCGCTTCTCTTTGTGTTGTCAAAACAGTCACGGCATATTGATTTGAAGTATAGTATTCCAAACTGGACTTGTCTTCGTCCTGTCCAACGGTCACGTTATAAATATTTACTTGAAGTATAGTATACCCAACAGCGCTTCTCTTCGTGCTGTCAAAACAGCCACGGCGTAAATATTGATTTGAAGTATAGCATTCCAAACTGCCCTTGTCTTCTTCTCAAAAGGTCACGTTATAAATATTGACTTGAACTATAGTATTTCCAAGAGCGCTTCTCTTCGTGCTGTCAAAACAGCCACGGCGAAATTATTGATTTGAAGTATAGTATTCCAAACTGCACTTGTTTTCGTCCTGTCAAAAGGTCACGTTATAAATATTGACTTGAAGTATAGTATTCCAAACTACACTTGTCTTCGTCCTGTCAAAAGGCCATGTTGTACATATTGACCTGAAATATAGTATTCTCAACAGCGCTTCTCTTCGTGCTGTCAAAACATCCTCGGCGTAATTATTGATTTTAAGTATAGTATTCCAATCTGCACTTGTCTTCGTCCTGTCAAAAGGCCATGTTGTAAATATTGACTTGAAGTATAGTATTCCCAACAGCGCTTCTCTTCGTGCTGTTTAAACAGCCACGGCATAAATATTGATTTGAAGTATAGTATTCCAAACTGCCCTGGTTTTCGTCCTGCCAAAAGGCCATGTTGTAAATATTGATATAAAGTATAGTATTCCAAACTGCACTTGTCTTCGTCCTGTCAAAAGGTCGCGTTATAAATATTGACTGGAAGTATAGTATTCCCAACAGCGCTTATCTTCGTGCTGTCAAAACAGCCACGGCCTAAATATTGATTTGAAGTATAGTATTCCAAACTGCACTTGTCTTCGTCCTGTCAAAAGGCCATGTTGTAAATATTGACTTGAAGTATAGTATTCCCAACAGCGCTTCTCTTCGTACTGTCAAAACAGCCACGGCGTAAACATTGATTTGAAGTATATTATTCCAAACTGCACTTGTCTTCGTCCTGTCAAAAGGCCATGTTGTAAATATTGACTTGAAGTATAGTATTCCCAACAGCGCTTCTTTTCGTGCTGTCAAAACAGCCACGGCATAAATATTGATTTGAAGTATAGTATTCCAAACTGCACTTGTCTTCGTCCTGTCAAAAGGCCTTGTTGTTAATATCGACTTGAAGTATAGTCTTCCCAACAGCGCTTCTCTTCGTGCTGTCAAAACAGCCTCGGCGTAAACATTGATTTGAAGTATAGTATTCCAAACTGCACTTGTCTTCGTCCTGTCAAAAGGTCAGGGTATATATATTGACTTGAAGCCTAGTATTCCCAACAGCGCTTCTCTTCGTACTGTCAAAACAGCCACGGCATAAATATTGATTTGAAGTATAGTATTCCAAACTGCACTTGTCTACGTCCTGTCAAAAGATTACGTTATAAATATTGACTTGAAGTATAGTATTCCCAACAGCGCTTCTCTTCGTGCTGTCATAACAGCCACGACATAATTATTGATTTGAAGTATATTACTCCAAACTGCACTTGTCTTCGTCCTGTCAAAAGGTCACGTTATAAATATTGACTTGAAGTATATTATTCCCAACAGCGCATCTCTTCGCGCTGTCAAAAGAACCACGGCGTAAATATTGATTTGAAGTATAGTATTCCAAACTGCACTTGTCTTCGACCTGTCAAAAGGTCACGTTATAAATATTGACTTGAAGTATAGTATTCCCAACAGCGCTTCTCTTCGTGCTGTCAAAAGTTCCACGGCATAAATATTGATTTGAAGTATAGTATTGCAAACTGCACTTGTCTTCATCTTGTGAAAAGGTCCCGTTATACATATTAAGTAGAAGTATAGTATTCCCAAAAGCGCTTCTCTTCGTGCTGTCAAAACAGCCATGACATAAATATTGATTTGAAGTATTGTATTGCAAACTGCAGTTGTCTTCGTCCTGTCAAAAGGCCATGTTGTAAATATTGACTTGAAGTATAGTATTCCCAACAGCGCTTCTCTTCGTGCTGTCAAACAGCCTCGGCGTAAACATTGATTTGAAGTATAGTATTCCAAACTGCACTTGTCTTCGTTCTGTCAAAAGGTCAGGGTATAAATATTGACTTGAAGCCTAGTATTCCCAACAGCGCTTCTCTTCGTACTGTCAAAACAGCCACGGCATAAATATTGATTTGAAGTATAGTATTCCAAACTGCACTTGTCTTCGTCCTGTCAAAAGATTACGTTATAAATATTTACTTGAAGTATAGTATTCCCAACAGCGCTTCTCTTCGTGCTGTCATAACAGCCACGACATAATTATTGATTTGAAGTATATTATTCCAAACTGCACTTGTCTTCGTCCTGTCAAAAGGTCACGTTATAAATATTGACTTGAAGTATATTATTCCCAACAGCGCTTCTCTTCGCGCTGTCAAAATAACCACGGCGTAAATATTGATTTGAAGTATAGTATTCCAAACTGCACTTGTCTTCGACCTGTCAAAAGGTCACGTTATAAATATTGACTTGAAGTATAGTATTCCCAACAGCGCTTCTCTTCGTGCTGTCAAAAGTGCCACGGCATAAATATTGATTTGAAGTATAGTATTGCAAACTGCACTTGTCTTCATCCTGTGAAAAGCCCATGTTGTAAATATTGACTTGAAGTATAGTATTGCCAACAGCGCTTCTCTTCGTGCTGTCAGAACAGCCACGGCATAATTATTGATTTGAAGTATAGTGTTTCAAACTGCACTTGTCTTCGTCCTGTCAAAAGGTCGAGTTATAAATATTGACTGGAAGTATAGTATTCCCAACAGCGCTTATCTTCGTGCTGTCAAAACAGCCACGGCGTAAATATTGATTTGAAGTATAGTATTCCAAACTGCACTTGTCTTCGTCCTGTCAAAAGGCCATGTTGTAAATATTGACTTGAAGTATAATATTCCCAACAGCGCTTCTCTTCGTACTGTCAAAACAGCCATGGCGTAAACAAATGATTTGAAGTTTAATATTCCAAACTGGACTTGTCTTCGTCCTGTCCAAAAGTCACGTTATAAATATTGACTTGAAGTATAGTATACCCAACAGCGCTTCTCTTCGTGCTGTCAAAACAGCCACGGCGAAATTATTGATTTGAAGTATAGTATTCCAAACTGCACTTGTCTTCGTCCTGTCAGAAGGCCATGTTGTAAATATTGACTTGAAGTATAGTATTCCCAACAATACTTCTCTTCGTGCTGTCAAAACAGCCACGGCGTAAAAATATATTTGAAGTATAGTATTCCAAACTGCACTTGTCTTCGTCCTGTCAAAAGGTCACCTTAGAAATATTGACTTGAAGTATAGTATTCCCACAGCGCTTCTCTTTGTGCTGTCAAAACAGCCACGGCATAAATATAGATTTGAAGTATTGTTTTCCCAACTGCACTTGTCTTCGTCCTGTCAAAAGGTCACGTTATAAATAATGACTTGAAGTATAGTAATCCCAACAGCGCTTCTCTTTGTGTTGTCAAAACAGTCACGGCATAAATATTGATTTGAAGTATAGTATTCCAAACTGGACTTGTCTTCGTCCTGTCCAACGGTCACGTTATAAATATTTACTTGAAGTATAGTATACCCAACAGCGCTTCTCTTCGTGCTGTCAGAACAGCCACGGCATAATTATTGATTTGAAGTATAGTGTTTCAAACTGCACTTGTCTTCGTCCTGTCAAAAGGTCGAGTTATAAATATTGACTGGAAGTATAGTATTCCCAACAGCGCTTATCTTCGTGCTGTCAAAACAGCCACGGCGTAAATATTGATTTGAAGTATAGTATTCCAAACTGCACTTGTTTTCGTCCTGTCAAAAGGTCACGTTATAAATATTGACTTGAAGTATAGTATTCCAAACTACACTTGTCTTCGTCCTGTCAAAAGGCCATGTTGTACATATTGACCTGAAATATAGTATTCCCAACAGCGCTTCTCTTCGTGCTGTCAAAACATCCTCGGCGTAATTATTGATTTTAAGTATAGTATTCCAATCTGCACTTGTCTTCGTCCTGTCAAAAGGCCATGTTGTAAATATTGACTTGAAGTATAGTATTCCCAACAGCGCTTCTGTTCGTGCTGTTTAAACAGCCACGGCATAAATATTGATTTGAAGTATAGTATTCCAAACTGCCCTGGTTTTCGTCCTGCCAAAAGGCCATGTTGTAAATATTGATATAAAGTATAGTATTCCAAACTGCACTTGTCTTCGTCCTGTCAAAAGGTCGCGTTATAAATATTGACTGGAAGTATAGTATTCCCAACAGCGCTTATCTTCGTGCAGTCAAAACAGCCACGGCCTAAATATTGATTTGAAGTATAGTATTCCAAACTGCACTTGTCTTCGTCCTGTCAAAGGGCCATGTTGTAAATATTGACTTGAAGTATAGTATTCCCAACAGCGCTTCTCTTCATACTGTCAAAACAGCCACGGCGTAAACATTGATTTGAAGTATAGTATTCCAAACTGCACTTGTCTTCGTTCTGTCAAAAGGTCAGGGTATAAATATTGACTTGAAGCCTAGTATTCCCAACAGCGCTTCTCTTCGTACTGTCAAAACAGCCACGGCATAAATATTGATTTGAAGTATAGTATTCCAAACTGCACTTGTCTTCGTCCTGTCAAAAGATTACGTTATAAATATTGACTTGAAGTATAGTATTCCCAACAGCGCTTCTCTTCGTGCTGTCATAACAGCCACGACATAATTATTGATTTGAAGTATATTATTCCAAACTGCACTTGTCTTCGTCCTGTCAAAAGGTCACGTTATAAATATTGACTTGAAGTATATTATTCCCAACAGCGCTTCTCTTCGCGCTTTCAAAAGAACCACGGCGTAAATATTGATTTGAAGTATAGTATTCCAAACAGCACTTGTCTTCGACCTGTCAAAAGGTCACGTTATAAATATTGACTTGAAGTATAGTATTCCCAACAGCGCTTCTCTTCGTGCTGTCAAAAGTGCCACGGCATAAATATTGATTTGAAGTATAGTATTGCAAACTGCTCTTGTCTTCGTCCTGTCAAAAGGCCATGTTGTAAATATTGACTTGAAGTATAATATTCCCAACAGCGCTTCTCTTCGTACTGTCAAAACAGCCATGGCGTAAACAAATGATTTGAAGTATAATATTCCAAACTGGACTTGTCTTCGTCCTGTCCAAAAGTCACGTTATAAATATTGACTTGAAGTATAGTATACCCAACAGCGCTTCTCTTCGTGCTGTCAAAACAGCCACGGCGAAATTATTGATTTGAAGTATAGTATTCCAAACTGCACTTGTCTTCGTCCTGTCAGAAGGCCATGTTGTAAATATTGACTTGAAGTATAGTATTCCCAACAATACTTCTCTTCGTGCTGTCAAAACAGCCACGGCGTAAAAATATATTTGAAGTATAGTATTCCAAACTGCACTTGTCTTCGTCCTGTCAAAAGGTCACGTTAGAAATATTGACTTGAAGTATAGTATTCCCACAGCGCTTCTCTTTGTGCTGTCAAAACAGCCACGGCATAAATATAGATTTGAAGTATTGTTTTCCCAACTGCACTTGTCTTCGTCCTGTCAAAAGGTCACGTTATAAATAATGACTTGAAGTATAGTAATCCCAACAGCGCTTCTCTTTGTGTTGTCAAAACAGTCACGGCATAAATATTGATTTGAAGTATAGTATTCCAAACTGGACTTGTCTTCGTCCTGTCCAACGGTCACGTTATAAATATTTACTTGAAGTATAGTATACCCAACAGCGCTTCTCTTCGTGCTGTCAAAACAGCCACGGCGTAAATATTGATTTGAAGTATAGTATTCCAAACGGCCCTTGTCTTCTTCTCAAAAGGTCACGTTATAAATATTGACTTGAACTATAGTACTTCCAAGAGCGCTTCTCTTCGTGCTGTCAAAACAGCCACGGCGAAATTATTGATTTGAAGTATAGTATTCCAAACTGCACTTGTTTTCGTCCTGTCAAAAGGTCACGTTATAAATATTGACTTGAAGTATAGTATTCCAAACTACACTTGTCTTCGTCCTGTCAAAAGGCCATGTTGTACATATTGACCTGAAATATAGTATTCCCAACAGCGCTTCTCTTCGTGCTGTCAAAACATCCTCGGCGTAATTATTGATTTTAAGTATAGTATTCCAATCTGCACTTGTCTTCGTCCTGTCAAAAGGCCATGTTGTAAATATTGACTTGAAGTATAGTATTCCCAACAGCGCTTCTCTTCGTGCTGTTTAAACAGCCACGGCATAAATATTGATTTGAAGTATAGTATTCCAAACTGCCCTGGTTTTCGTCCTGCCAAAAGGCCATGTTGTAAATATTGATATAAAGTATAGTATTCCAAACTGCACTTGTCTTCGTCCTGTCAAAAGGTCGCGTTATAAATATTGACTGGAAGTATAGTATTCCCAACAGCGCTTATCTTCGTGCTGTCAAAACAGCCACGGCCTAAATATTGATTTGAAGTATAGTATTCCAAACTGCACTTGTCTTCGTCCTGTCAAAAGGCCATGTTGTAAATATTGACTTGAAGTATAGTATTCCCAACAGCGCTTCTCTTCGTACTGTCAAAACAGCCACGGCGTAAACATTGATTTGAAGTATATTATTCCAAACTGCACTTGTCTTCGTCCTGTCAAAAGGCCATGTTGTAAATATTGACTTGAAGTATAGTATTCCCAACAGCGCTTCTTTTCGTGCTGTCAAAACAGCCACGGCATAAATATTGATTTGAAGTATAGTATTCCAAACTGCACTTGTCTTCGTCCTGTCAAAAGGCCTTGTTGTTAATATCGACTTGAAGTATAGTATTCCCAACAGCGCTTCTCTTCGTGCTGTCAAAACAGCCTCGGCGTAAACATTGATTTGAAGTATAGTATTCCAAACTGCACTTGTCTTCGTCCTGTCAAAAGGTCAGGGTATATATATTGACTTGAAGCCTAGTATTCCCAACAGCGCTTCTCTTCGTACTGTCAAAACAGCCACGGCATAAATATTGATTTGAAGTATAGTATTCCAAACTGCACTTGTCTTCGTCCTGTCAAAAGATTACGTTATAAATATTGACTTGAAGTATAGTATTCCCAACAGCGCTTCTCTTCGTGCTGTCATAACAGCCACGACATAATTATTGATTTGAAGTATATTACTCCAAACTGCACTTGTCTTCGTCCTGTCAAAAGGTCACGTTATAAATATTGACTTGAAGTATATTATTCCCAACAGCGCATCTCTTCGCGCTGTCAAAAGAACCACGGCGTAAATATTGATTTGAAGTATAGTATTCCAAACTGCACTTGTCTTCGACCTGTCAAAAGGTCACGTTATAAATATTGACTTGAAGTATAGTATTCCCAACAGCGCTTCTCTTCGTGCTGTCAAAAGTTCCACGGCATAAATATTGATTTGAAGTATAGTATTGCAAACTGCACTTGTCTTCATCTTGTGAAAAGGTCACGTTATACATATTAAGTAGAAGTATAGTATTCCCAAAAGCGCTTCTCTTCGTGCTGTCAAAACAGCCATGGCATAAATATAGATTTGAAGTATTGTATTGCAAACTGCAGTTGTCTTCGTCCTGTCAAAAGGCCATGTTGTAAATATTGACTTGAAGTATAGTATTCCCAACAGCGCTTCTCTTCGTGCTGTCAAACAGCCTCGGCGTGAACATTGATTTGAAGTATAGTATTCCAAACTGCACTTGTCTTCGTTCTGTCAAAAGGTCAGGGTATTAATATTGACTTGAAGCATAGTATTCCCAACAGCGCTTCTCTTCGTACTGTCAAAACAGCCACGGCATTAATATTGATTTGAAGTATAGTATTCCAAACTGCACTTGTCCTCGTCCTGTCAAAAGATCACGTTATAAATATTGACTTGAAGTATAGTATTCCCAACAGCGCTTCTCTTCGTGCTGTCAAAACAGCCACGGCGAAATTATTGATTTGAAGTTTAGTATTCCAAACTGCACTTGTCTTCGTCCTGTCAGAAGGCCATGTTGTAAATATTGACTTGAAGTATGGTATTCCGAACAGCACTTCTCTTCGTGCTGTCAAAACAGCCACGGCGTAAAAATATATTTGAAGTATAGTATTCCAAACTGCACTTGTCTTCGTCCTGTAAAAAGGTCACGTTAGAAATATTGACTTGAAGTATTGTATTCCCAACAGCGCTTCTTTTTGTGCTGTCAAAACAGCCACGGCGTAAATATAGATTTGAAGTACAGTTTTCAAAACTGCACTTTTCTTCGTCCTGTCAAAAGGTCACGTTATAAATAATGACTTGAAGTATAGTAATCCCAACAGCGCTTCTCTTTGTGCTGTCAAAACAGTCACGGCATAAATATTGATTTGAAGTATAGTATTCCAAACTACACTTGTCTTCATTCTATCAAAAGGCCATGTTATAAATATTTACTTGAAGTATAGTATTCCCAAAAGCGCTTCTCTTCGTGCTGTCAAAAGAGCCACGACATAAATATTGATTTGAAGTATAGTATTCCAAACCGCACTTGTCTTCGTCCTGTCAAAAGGCCATGTTGTAGATATTGACCTGAAGTATAGTATTCCAAACAGCGCTTCTCTTCGTGCTGTCAAAACATCCTCGGCGTAATTATTGATTTTAAGTATAGTATTCCAATCTGCACTTGTCTTCGTCCTGTCAAAAGGCCCTGTTGTAAATATTGACTTGAAGTATAGTATTCCCAACAGCGCTTCTCTTCGTGCTTTCAAAACAGCCACGGCATAAATATTGATTTGAAGTATAGTATTCCAAACTGCCCTGGTTTTCGTCCTGCCAAAAGACCATGTTGTAAATATTGATATGAAGTATAATATTCCAAACTGCACTTGTCTTCGTCCTGTCAAAAGGTCGAGTTATAAATATTGACTGGAAGTATAGTATTCCCAACAGCGCTTATCTTCGTGCTGTCAAAACAGCCACGGCGTAAATATTGATTTGAAGTATAGTATCCAAACTGCACTTGTCTTCGTCCTGTCAAAAGGCCATGTTGTAAATATTGACTTGAAGTATAGTAGTCCCAACAGCGCTTCTCTTCGTACTGTGAAAACAGCCATGGCGTAAACATTGATTTGAAGTATATTTATCCAAACTGGACTTGTCTTCGTCCTGTCCAAAGGTCACGTTATAAATATTGACTTGAAGTATAGTATACTCAACAGCGCTTCTCTTCGTGCTGTCAAAACAGCCACGGCGTAAATATTGATTTGAAGTATAGTATTCCAAACTGCCCTTGTCTTCTTCTCAAAAGGTCACGTTATAAATATTGACTTGAACTATAGTATTTCCAAGAGCGCTTCTCTTCTTGCTGTCAAAACAGCCACGGCGAAATTATTGATTTGAAGTATAGTATTCCAAACTGCACTTGTCTTCGTCCTGTCAGAAGGCCATGTTGTAAATATTGACTTGAAGTATAGTATTCCCAACAGCAATTCTCTTCGTGCTGTCAAAACAGCCACGGCGTAAAAATATATTTGAAGTATATTATTCCAAACTGCACTTGTCTTCGTCCTGTCAAAAGGTCACGTTAGAAATATTTACTTGAAGTATAGTATTCCCAACAGTGCTTCTCTTTGTGCTGTCAAAACAGCCACGGCATAAATATAGATTTGAAGTATAGTTTTCCCAACTGCACTTGTCTTCGTCCTGTCAAAAGGTCACGTTATAAATAATGACTTGAAGTATAGTAATCCCAACAGCGCTTCTCTTTGTGCTGTCAAAACAGTCACGGCATAAATATTGATTTGAAGTATAGTATTCCAAACTACACTTGTCTTCATTCTATCAAAAGGCCATGTTATAAATATTTACTTGAAGTATAGTATTCCCAAAAGCGCTTCTCTTCGTGCTGTCAAAAGAGCCACGGCATAAATATTGTTTTGAAGTATAGTATTCCAAACCGCACTTGTCTTCGTCCTGTCAAAACGCCATGTTGAAAATATTGACTTGAAGTATAGTATTCCCCACAGCACTTCTCTTCGTGCTGTCAAAACAGCCACGGCGTAAAAATTGATTTGAAGTACAGTATTCCAAACTGCACTTGTCTTCGTCCTGTCAAAAGGTCACGTTAAAAATATTGACTTGAAGTATAGTATTCCAAACTACACTTGTCTTTGTCCTGTCAAAAGGCCATGTTGTAAATATTGACCTGAAGTATAGTATTCCCAACAGCGCTTCTCTTCGTGCTGTCAAAACATCCTCGGCGTAATTATTGACTTTAAGTATAATATTCCAATCTGCACTTGTCTTCGTCCTGTCAAAAGGCCATGTTGTAAATATTGACTTGAAGTATAGTATTCCCAACAGCGCTTCTCTTGGTGCTGTCAAAACAGCCACGGCGTAAATATTGATTTGAAGTATAGTATTCCAAACTGCACTTGTCTTCGTCCTGTCAAAAGGTAACGTTATAAATATTGACTTGAAGTATAGTATTCCCAACAGCGCTTCTCTTCGTGCTGTCAAAACATCCTCGGCGTAATTATTGATTTTAAGTATAGTATTCCAATCTGCACTTGTCTTCGTCCTGTCAAAAGGCCATGTTGTAAATATTGACTTGAAGTATAGTATTCCCAACAGCGCTTCTCTTGGTGCTGTCAAAACCGCCACGGCATAAATATTGATATGAAGTATAGTATTCCAAACTGCACTTGTCTTCGTCCTGTCAAAAGGTCGCGTTATAAATATTGACTGAAAGTATAGTATTCCCAACAGCGCTTATCTTCGTGCTGTCAAAACAGTCACGGCATAAATATTGATTTGAAGTATAGTATTCCAAACTACACTTGTCTTCATTCTATCAAAAGGCCATGTTATAAATATTTACTTGAAGTATAGTATTCCCAAAAGCGCTTCTCTTCGTGCTGTCAAAAGAGCCACGGCATAAATATTGATTTGAAGTATAGTATTCCAAACCGCACTTGTCTTCGTCCTGTTAAAAGGCCATGTTGAAAATATTGACGTGAAGTATAGTATTCCCAACAGCACTTCTCTTCGTGCTGTCAAAACAGCCACGGCATAAAAATTGATTTGAAGTACAGTATTATAAACTTCACTTGTGTTCGTCCTGTCAAAAAGCCATGTTGTAAATATTGACTTGAAGTATAGTATTGCCAACAGCGCTTCTCTTCGTGCTGTCAAAATATCCTCGGCGTAATTATTGATTTTAAGTATAGTATTCCAATCTGCACTTGTCTTCGTCCTGTCAAAAGGCCATGTTGTAAATATTGACTTGAAGTATAGTATTCCCAACAGCGCTTCTCTTCGTGCTGTCAAAACAGCCATGGCATAAATATTGATTTGAAGTATAGTATTCCAAACTGCCCTGGTTTTCGTCCTGCCAAAAGGCCATGTTGTAAATATTGATATGAAGTATAGTATTCCAAACTGCACTTGTCTTCGTTCTGTCAAAAGGTCGAGTTATAAATATTGAATGGAAGTATAGTATTCCCAACAGCGCTTATCTTCGTGCTGTCAAAACAGCCACGGGGTAAATATTGATTTGAAGTATAGTATTCCAAACTGCACTTGTCTTCGTCCTGTCAAAAGGCCATGTTGTAAATATTGACTTGAAGTATAGTATTCCCAACAGCGCTTCTCTTCGTACTGTCAAAACAGCCATGGCGTAAACATTGATTTGAAGTATATTATTCCAAACTGGACTTGTCTTCGTCCTGTCCAAAGGTCACGTTATAAATATTGACTTGATGTATAGTATACCCAACAGCGCTTCTCTTCGTGCTGTCAAAACAGCCACGGCGTAAATATTGATTTGAAGTATAGTATTCCAAACTGCCCTTGTCTTCTTCTCAAAAGGTCACGTTATAAATATTGACTTGAACTATAGTATTTCCAAGAGCGCTTCTCTTCGTGCTGTCAAAACAGCCACGGCGAAATTATTGATTTGAAGTATAGTATTCCAAACTGCACTTGTCTTCGTCCTGTCAGAAGACCATGTTGTAAATATTGACTTGAAGTATAGTATTCCCAACAACACTTCTCTTCGTGCTGTCAAAACAGCCACGGCGTAAAAATATATTTGAAGTATAGTCTTCCAAACTGCACTTGTCTTCGTCCTGTCAAAAGGTCACGTTAGAAATATTGACTTGAAGTATAGTATTCCCAACAGCGCTTCTCTTTGTGCTGTCAAAACAGCCACGGCATAAATATAGATTTGAAGTATAGTTTTCCCAACTGCACTTGTCTTCGTCCTGTCAAAAGGTCACGTTATAAATAATGACTTGAAGTATAGTAATCCCAACAGCGCTTCTCCTTGTGCTGTCAAAACAGTCACGGCATAAATATTGATTTGAAGTATAGTATTCCAAACTGGACTTGTCTTCGTCCTGTCCAAAGGTCACGTTATAAATATTGACTTGAAGTATAGTATACCCAACAGCGCTTCTCTTCGTGCTGTCAAAACAGCCATGGCGTAAATATTGATTTGAAGTATAGTATTCCAAACTGCCCTTGTCTTCTTCTCAAAAGGTCACGTTATAAATATTGACTTGAACTATAGTATTTCCAAGAGCGCTTCTCTTCGTGCTGTCAAAACAGCCACGGCGAAATTATTGATTTGAAGTATAGTATTCCAAACTGCACTTGTCTTCCTCCTGTCAGAAGGCCATGTTGTAAATATTGACATGAAGTATAGTATTCCCAACAACACTTCTCTTCGTGCTGTCAAAACAGCCACGGCGTAAAAATATATTTGAAGTATAGTATTCCAAACTGCACTTGTCTTCGTCCTGTCAAAAGGTCACGCTAGAAATATTGACTTGAAGTATAGTATTCCCAACAGCGCTTCTCTTCGTGCTGTCAAAACAGCCATGGCGTAAATATTGATTTGAAGTATAGTATTCCAAACTGCCCTTGTCTTCTTCTCAAAAGGTCACGTTATAAATATTGACTTGAACTATAGTATTTCCAAGAGCGCTTCTCTTCGTGCTGTCAAAACAGCCACGGCATAATTATTGATTTGAAGTATAGTATTCCAAACCGCACTTGTCTTCGTCCTGTCAAAACGCCATGTTGAAAATATTGACTTGAAGTATAGTATTCCCCACAGCACTTCTCTTCGTGCTGTCAAAAAAGCCACGGCGTAAAAATTGATTTGAAGTACAGTATTCCAAACTGCACTTGTCTTCGTCCTGTCAAAAGGTCACGTTTTAAATATTGACTTGAAGTATGGTATTCCAAACTACACTTGTCTTCGTCCTGTCAAAAGGCCGTGTTGTAAATATTGACCTGAAATATAGTATTCCCAACAGCGCTTCTCTTCGTGCTGTCAAAACATCCTCGGCGTAATTATTGATTTTAAGTATAGTATTCCAATCTGCACTTGTCTTCGTCCTGTCAAAAGGCCATGTTGTAAATATTGACTTGAAGTATAGTATTCCCAACAGCGCTTCTCTTCGTGCTGTTTAAACAGCCACGGCATAAATATTGATTTGAAGTATAGTATTCCAAACTGCCCTGGTTTTCGTCCTGCCAAAAGGCCATGTTGTAAATATTGATATGAAGTATAGTATTCCAAACTGCACTTGTCTTCGTCCTGTCAAAAGGTCGCGTTATAAATATTGACTGGAAGTATAGTATTCCCAACAGCGCTTATCTTCGTGCTGTCAAAACAGCCACGGCCTAAATATTGATTTGAAGTATAGTATTCCAAACTGCACTTGTCTTCGTCCTGTCAAATGGCCATGTTGTAAATATTGACTTGAAGTATAGTATTCCCAACAGCGCTTCTCTTCGTACTGTCAAAACAGTAACGGCGTAAACATTGATTTGAAGTATATTATTCCAAACTGCACTTGTCTTCGTCCTGTCAAAAGGCCATGTTGTAAATATTGACTTGAAGTATAGTATTCCCAACAGCGGTTTTTTTCGTGCTGTCAAAACAGCCACGGCATAAATATTGATTTGAAGTATAGTATTCCAAACTGCACTTGTCTTCGTCCTGTCAAAAGGCCTTGTTGTTAATATCGACTTGAAGTATAGTATTCCCAACAGCGCTTCTCTTCGTGCTGTCAAAACAGCCTCGGCGTAAACATTGATTTGAAGTATAGTATTCCAAACTGCACTTGTCTTCGTCCTGTCAAAAGGTCAGGGTATAAATATTGACTTGAAGCCTAGTATTCCCAACAGCGCTTCTCTTCGTACTGTCAAAACAGCCACGGCATAAATATTGATTTGAAGTATAGTATTCCAAACTGCACTTGTCTTCGTCCTGTCAAAAGATTACGTTATAAATATTGACTTGAAGTATAGTATTCCCAACAGCGCTTCTCTTCGTGCTGTCATAACAGCCACGACATAATTATTGATTTGAAGTATATTATTCCAAACTGCACTTGTCTTCGTCCTGTCAAAAGGTCACGTTTTAAATATTGACTTGAAGTATATTATTCCCAACAGCGCTTCTCTTCGCGCTGTCAAAAGAACCACGGCGTAAATATTGATTTGAAGTATAGTATTCCAAACTGCACTTGTCTTCGACCTGTCACAAGGTCACGTTATAAATATTGACTTGAAGTATAGTATTCGCAACAGCGCTTCTCTTCGTGCTGTCAAAAGTGCCACGGCATAAATATTGATTTGTAGTATTGTATTGCAAACTGCAGTTGTCTTCGTCCTGTCAAAAGGCCATGTTGTAAATATTTACTTGAAGTATAGTATTCCCAAAAGCGCTTCTCTTCGTGCTGTCAAAAGAGCCACGGCATAAATATTGATTTGAAGTATAGTATTCCAAACCGCACTTGTCTTCGTCCTGTCAAAAGGCCATGTTGAAAATATTGACTTGAAGTATAGTATTCCCCACAGCACTTCTCTTCGTGCTGTCAAAACAGCCACGGCGTAAAAATTGATTTGAAGTACAGTATTCAAACTGCACTTGTCTTCGTCCTGTCAAAAGGTCACGTTATAAATATTTACTTGAAGTATAGTATTCCAAACTACACTTGTCTTCGTCCTGTCAAAAGGCCATGTTGTAAATATTGACCTGAAGTATAGTATTCCCAACAGCGCTTCTCTTCGTGCTGTCAAAACATCCTCGGCGTAATTATTGATTTTAAGTATAGTATTCCAATCTGCACTTGTCTTCGTCCTGTCAAAAGGCCATGTTGTAAATATTGACTTGAAGTATAGTATTCCCAACAGCGCTTCTCTTCGTGCTGTCAAAACAGCCACGGCATAAATATTGATTTGAAGTATAGTATTTAAAACTGCCCTGGTTTTCGTCCTGAAAAAAGGCCATGTTGTAAATATTGATATGAAGTATAGTATTCCAAACTGCACTTGTCTTCGTCCTGTCAAAAGGTCGAGTTATAAATATTGACTGGAAGTATAGTATTCCCAACAGCGCTTATCTTCGTGCTGTCAAAACAGCCACGGCGTAAATATTGATTTGAAGTATAGTATTCCAAACTGCACTTGTCTTCGTCCTGTCAAAAGGCCATGTTGTAAATATTGACTTGAAGTATAGTAGTCCCAACAGCGCTTCTCTTCGTACTGTGAAAACAGCCATGGCGTAAACATTGATTTGAAGTATATTATTCCAAACTGGACTTGTCTTCGTCCTGTCCAAAGGTCACGTTATAAATATTGACTTGAAGTATAGTATACTCAACAGCGCTTCTCTTCGTGCTGTCAAAACAGCCAAGGCGAAATTATTGATTTGAAGTATAGTATTCCAAACTGCACTTGTCTTCGTCCTGTCAGAAGGCCATGTTGTAAATATTGACTTGAAGTATAGTATTCCCAACAGCAATTCTCTTCGTGCTGTCAAAACAGCCACGGCGTAAAAATATATTTGAAGTATATTATTCCAAACTGCACTTGTCTTCGTCCTGTCAAAAGGTCACGTTAGAAATATTTACTTGAAGTATAGTATTCCCAACAGCGCTTCTCTTTGTGCTGTCAAAACAGCCACGGCATAAATATAGATTTGAAGTATAGTTTTCCCAACTGCACTTGTCTTCGTCCTGTCAAAAGGTCACGTTATATATAATGACTTGAAGTATAGTAATCCCAACAGCGCTTCTCTTTGTGCTGTCAAAACAGTCACGGCATAAATATTGATTTGAAGTATAGTATTCCAAACTACTCTTGTCTTCATTCTATCAAAAGGCCATGTTATAAATATTTACTTGAAGTATAGTATTCCCAAAAGCGCTTCTCTTCGTGCTGTCAAAAGAGCCACGGCATAAATATTGATTTGAAGTATAGTATTCCAAACCTTACTTGTCTTCGTCCTGTCAAAACGCCATGTTGAAAATATTGACTTGAAGTATAGTATTTCCCACAGCACTTCTCTTCGTGCTGTCAAAACAGCCACGGCGTAAAAATTGATTTGAAGTACAGTATTCCAAACTGCACTTGTCTTCGTCCTGTCAAAAGGTCACGTTATAAATATTGACTTGAAGTATAGTATTCCAAACTACACTTGTCTTTGTCCTGTCAAAAGGCCATGTTGTAAATATTGACCTGAAGTATAGTATTCCCAACAGCGCTTCTCTTCGTGCTGTCAAAACATCCTCGGCGTAATTATTGACTTTAAGTATAGTATTCCAATCTGCACTTGTCTTCGTCCTGTCAAAAGGCAATGTTATAAATATTGACTTGAAGTATAGTATTCCCAAAAGCGCTTCTGTTCGTGCTGTCAAAACAGCCACGGCGTAAATATTGATTTGAAGTATAGTATTCCAAACTGCACTTGTCTTCGTCCTGTCAAAAGGTAACGTTATAAATATTGACTTGAAGTATAGTATTCCCAACAGCGCTTCTCTTCGTGCTGTCAAAACATCCTCGGCGTAATTATTGATTTTAAGTATAGTATTCCAATCTGCACTTGTCTTCGTCCTGTCAAAAGGCCATGTTGTAAATATTGACTTGAAGTATAGTATTCCCAACAGCGCTTCTCTTGGTGCTGTCAAAACCGCCACGGCATAAATATTGATATGAAGTATAGTATTCCAAACTGCACTTGTCTTCGTCCTGTCAAAAGGTCGCGTTATAAATATTGACTTGAAGTATAGTATTCCCCACAGCACTTCTCTTCGTGCTGTCAAAACAGCCACGGCGTAAAAATTGATTTGAAGTACAGTATTCAAACTGCACTTGTCTTCGTCCTGTCAAAAGGTCACGTTATAAATATTTACTTGAAGTATAGTATTCCAAACTACACTTGTTTCGTCCTGTCAAAAGGCCATGTTGTAAATATTGACCTGAAGTATAGTATTCCCAACAGCGCTTCTCTTCGTACTGTCAAAACAGCCATGGCGTAAACATTGATTTGAAGTATATTATTCCAAACTGGACTTGTCTTCGTCCTGTCCAAAGGTCACGTTATAAATATTGACTTGATGTATAGTATACCCAACAGCGCTTCTCTTCGTGCTGTCAAAACAGCCACGGCGTAAATATTGATTTGAAGTATAGTATTCCAAACTGCCCTTGTCTTCTTCTCAAAAGGTCACGTTATAAATATTGACTTGAACTATAGTATTTCCAAGAGCGCTTCTCTTCGTGCTGTCAAAACAGCCACGGCGAAATTATTGATTTGAAGTATAGTATTCCAAACTGCACTTGTCTTCGTCCTGTCAGAAGACCATGTTGTAAATATTGACTTGAAGTATAGTATTCCCAACAACACTTCTCTTCGTGCTGTCAAAACAGTCACGGCGTAAAAATATATTTGAAGTATAGTCTTCCAAACTGCACTTGTCTTCGTCCTGTCAAAAGGTCACGTTAGAAATATTGACTTGAAGTATAGTATTCCCAACAGCGCTTCTCTTTGTGCTGTCAAAACAGCCACGGCATAAATATAGATTTGAAGTATAGTTTTCCCAACTGCACTTGTCTTCGTCCTGTCAAAAGGTCACGTTATAAATAATGACTTGAAGTATAGTAATCCCAACAGCGCTTCTCCTTGTGCTGTCAAAACAGTCACGGCATAAATATTGATTTGAAGTATAGTATTCCAAACTGGACTTGTCTTCGTCCTGTCCAAAGGTCACGTTATAAATATTGACTTGAAGTATAGTATACCCAACAGCGCTTCTCTTCGTGCTGTCAAAACAGCCATGGCGTAAATATTGATTTGAAGTATAGTATTCCAAACTGCCCTTGTCTTCTTCTCAAAAGGTCACGTTATAAATATTGACTTGAACTATAGTATTTCCAAGAGCGCTTCTCTTCGTGCTGTCAAAACAGCCACGGCGAAATTATTGATTTGAAGTATAGTATTCCAAACTGCACTTGTCTTCGTCCTGTCAGAAGGCCATGTTGTAAATATTGACTTGAAGTATAGTATTCCCAACAACACTTCTCTTCGTGCTGTCAAAACAGCCACGGCGTAAAAATATATTTGAAGTATAGTATTCCAAACTGCACTTGTCTTCGTCCTGTCAAAAGGTCACGCTAGAAATATTGACTTGAAGTATAGTATTCCCAACAGCGCTTCTCTTCGTGCTGTCAAAAGAGCCACGGCATAATTATTGATTTGAAGTATAGTATTCCAAACCGCACTTGTCTTCGTCCTGTCAAAACGCCATGTTGAAAATATTGACTTGAAGTATAGTATTCCCCACAGCACTTCTCTTCGTGCTGTCAAAACAGCCACGGCGTAAAAATTGATTTGAAGTACAGTATTCCAAACTGCACTTGTCTTCGTCCTGTCAAAAGGTCACGTTTTAAATATTGACTTGAAGTATGGTATTCCAAACTACACTTGTCTTCGTCCTGTCAAAAGGCCGTGTTGTAAATATTGACCTGAAATATAGTATTCCCAACAGCGCTTCTCTTCGTGCTGTCAAAACATCCTCGGCGTAATTATTGATTTTAAGTATAGTATTCCAATCTGCACTTGTCTTCGTCCTGTCAAAAGGCCATGTTGTAAATATTGACTTGAAGTATAGTATTCCCAACAGCGCTTCTCTTCGTGCTGTTTAAACAGCCACGGCATAAATATTGATTTGAAGTATAGTATTCCGAACTGCCCTGGTTTTCGTCCTGCCAAAAGGCCATGTTGTAAATATTGATATGAAGTATAGTATTCCAAACTGCACTTGTCTTCGTCCTGTCAAAAGGTCGCGTTATAAATATTGACTGGAAGTATAGTATTCCCAACAGCGCTTATCTTCGTGCTGTCAACACAGCCACGGCCTAAATATTGATTTGAAGTATAGTATTCCAAACTGCACTTGTCTTCGTCCTGTCAAATGGCCATGTTGTAAATATTGACTTGAAGTATAGTATTCCCAACAGCGCTTCTCTTCGTACTGTCAAAACAGTAACGGCGTAAACATTGATTTGAAGTATATTATTCCAAACTGCACTTGTCTTCGTCCTGTCAAAAGGCCATGTTGTAAATATTGACTTGAAGTATAGTATTCCCAACAGCGCTTTTTTTCGTGCTGTCAAAACAGCCACGGCATAAATATTGATTTGAAGTATAGTATTCCAAACTGCACTTGTCTTCGTCCTGTCAAAAGGCCTTGTTGTTAATATCGACTTGAAGTATAGTATTCCCAACAGCGCTTCTCTTCGTGCTGTCAAAACAGCCTCGGCGTAAACATTGATTTGAAGTATAGTATTCCAAACTGCACTTGTCTTCGTCCTGTCAAAAGGTCAGGGTATAAATATTGACTTGAAGCCTAGTATTCCCAACAGCGCTTCTCTTCGTACTGTCAAAACAGCCACGGCATAAATATTGATTTGAAGTATAGTATTCCAAACTGCACTTGTCTTCGTCCTGTCAAAAGATTACGTTATAAATATTGACTTGAAGTATAGTATTCCCAACAGCGCTTCTCTTCGTGCTGTCATAACAGCCACGACATAATTATTGATTTGAAGTATATTATTCCAAACTGCACTTGTCTTCGTCCTGTCAAAAGGTCACGTTTTAAATATTGACTTGAAGTATATTATTCCCAACAGCGCTTCTCTTCGCGCTATCAAAAGAACCACGGCGTAAATATTGATTTGAAGTATAGTATTCCAAACTGCACTTGTCTTCGACCTGTCACAAGGTCACGTTATAAATATTGACTTGAAGTATAGTATTCCCAACAGCGCTTCTCTTCGTGCTGTCAAAAGTGCCACGGCATAAATATTGATTTGTAGTATTGTATTGCAAACTGCAGTTGTCTTCGTCCTGTCAAAAGGCCATGTTGTAAATATTTACTTGAAGTATAGTATTCCCAAAAGCGCTTCTCTTCGTGCTGTCAAAAGAGCCACGGCATAAATATTGATTTGAAGTATAGTATTCCAAACCGCACTTGTCTTCGTCCTGTCAAAAGGCCATGTTGAAAATATTGACTTGAAGTATAGTATTCCCCACAGCACTTCTCTTCGTGCTGTCAAAACAGCCACGGCGTAAAAATTGATTTGAAGTACAGTATTCAAACTGCACTTGTCTTCGTCCTGTCAAAAGGTCACGTTATAAATATTTACTTGAAGTATAGTATTCCAAACTACACTTGTCTTCGTCCTGTCAAAAGGCCATGTTGTAAATATTGACCTGAAGTATAGTATTCCCAACAGCGCTTCTCTTCGTGCTGTCAAAACATCCTCGGCGTAATTATTGATTTTAAGTATAGTATTCCAATCTGCACTTGTCTTCGTCCTGTCAAAAGGCCATGTTGTAAATATTGACTTGAAGTATAGTATTCCCAACAGCGCTTCTCTTCGTGCTGTCAAAACAGCCACGGCATAAATATTGATTTGAAGTATAGTATTCCAAACTGCCCTGGTTTTCGTCCTGAAAAAAGGCCATGTTGTAAATATTGATATGAAGTATAGTATTCCAAACTGCACTTGTCTTCGTCCTGTCAAAAGGTCGAGTTATAAATATTGACTGGAAGTATAGTATTCCCAACAGCGCTTATCTTCGTGCTGTCAAAACAGCCACGGCGTAAATATTGATTTGAAGTATAGTATTCCAAACTGCACTTGTCTTCGTCCTGTCAAAAGGCCATGTTGTAAATATTGACTTGAAGTATAGTAGTCCCAACAGCGCTTCTCTTCGTACTGTGAAAACAGCCATGGCGTAAACATTGATTTGAAGTATATTATTCCAAACTGGACTTGTCTTCGTCCTGTCCAAAGGTCACGTTATAAATATTGACTTGAAGTATAGTATACTCAACAGCGCTTCTCTTCGTGCTGTCAAAACAGCCACGGCGTAAATATTGATTTGAAGTATAGTATTCCAAACTGCCCTTGTCTTCTCAAAAGGTCACGTTATAAATATTGACTTGAACTATAGTATTTCCAAGAGCGCTTCTCTTCGTGCTGTCAAAACAGCCAAGGCGAAATTATTGATTTGAAGTATAGTATTCCAAACTGCACTTGTCTTCGTCCTGTCAGAAGGCCATGTTGTAAATATTGACTTGAAGTATAGTATTCCCAACAGCAATTCTCTTCGTGCTGTCAAAACAGCCACGGCGTAAAAATATATTTGAAGTATATTATTCCAAACTGCACTTGTCTTCGTCCTGTCAAAAGGTCACGTTAGAAATATTTACTTGAAGTATAGTATTCCCAACAGCGCTTCTCTTTGTGCTGTCAAAACAGCCACGGCATAAATATAGATTTGAAGTATAGTTTTCCCAACTGCACTTGTCTTCGTCCTGTCAAAAGGTCACGTTATATATAATGACTTGAAGTATAGTAATCCCAACAGCGCTTCTCTTTGTGCTGTCAAAACAGTCACGGCATAAATATTGATTTGAAGTATAGTATTCCAAACTGGACTTGTCTTCGTCCTGTCCAAAGGTCACGTTATAAATATTGACTTGAAGTATAGTATACCCAACAGCGCTTCTCTTCGTGCTGTCAAAACAGCCATGGCGTAAATATTGATTTGAAGTATAGTATTCCAATCTGCACTTGTCTTCGTCCTGTCAAAAGGCCATGTTGTAAATATTGACTTGAAGTATAGTATTCCCAACAGCGCTTCTCTTGGTGCTGTCAAAACCGCCACGGCATAAATATTGATATGAAGTATAGTATTCCAAACTGCACTTGTCTTCGTCCTGTCAAAAGGTCGCGTTATAAATATTGACTTGAAGTATAGTATTCCCCACAGCACTTCTCTTCGTGCTGTCAAAACAGCCACGGCGTAAAAATTGATTTGAAGTACAGTATTCAAACTGCACTTGTCTTCGTCCTGTCAAAAGGTCACGTTATAAATATTTACTTGAAGTATAGTATTCCAAACTACACTTGTCTTCGTCCTGTCAAAAGGCCATGTTGTAAATATTGACCTGAAGTATAGTATTCCCAACAGCGCTTCTCTTCGTACTGTCAAAACAGCCATGGCGTAAACATTGATTTGAAGTATATTATTCCAAACTGGACTTGTCTTCGTCCTGTCCAAAGGTCACGTTATAAATATTGACTTGATGTATAGTATACCCAACAGCGCTTCTCTTCGTGCTGTCAAAACAGCCACGGCGTAAATATTGATTTGAAGTATAGTATTCCAAACTGCCCTTGTCTTCTTCTCAAAAGGTCACGTTATAAATATTGACTTGAACTATAGTATTTCCAAGAGCGCTTCTCTTCGTGCTGTCAAAACAGCCACGGCGAAATTATTGATTTGAAGTATAGTATTCCAAACTGCACTTGTCTTCGTCCTGTCAGAAGACCATGTTGTAAATATTGACTTGAAGTATAGTATTCCCAACAACACTTCTCTTCGTGCTGTCAAAACAGTCACGGCGTAAAAATATATTTGAAGTATAGTCTTCCAAACTGCACTTGTCTTCGTCCTGTCAAAAGGTCACGTTAGAAATATTGACTTGAAGTATAGTATTCCCAACAGCGCTTCTCTTTGTGCTGTCAAAACAGCCACGGCATAAATATAGATTTGAAGTATAGTTTTCCCAACTGCACTTGTCTTCGTCCTGTCAAAAGGTCACGTTATAAATAATGACTTGAAGTATAGTAATCCCAACAGCGCTTCTCCTTGTGCTGTCAAAACAGTCACGGCATAAATATTGATTTGAAGTATAGTATTCCAAACTGGACTTGTCTTCGTCCTGTCCAAAGGTCACGTTATAAATATTGACTTGAAGTATAGTATACCCAACAGCGCTTCTCTTCGTGCTGTCAAAACAGCCATGGCGTAAATATTGATTTGAAGTATAGTATTCCAAACTGCCCTTGTCTTCTTCTCAAAAGGTCACGTTATAAATATTGACTTGAACTATAGTATTGCCAAGAGCGCTTCTCTTCGTGCTGTCAAAACAGCCACGGCGAAATTATTGATTTGAAGTATAGTATTCCAAACTGCACTTGTCTTCGTCCTGTCAGAAGGCCATGTTGTAAATATTGACTTGAAGTATAGTATTCCCAACAACACTTCTCTTCGTGCTGTCAAAACAGCCACGGCGTAAAAATATATTTGAAGTATAGTATTCCAAACTGCACTTGTCTTCGTCCTGTCAAAAGGTCACGCTAGAAATATTGACTTGAAGTATAGTATTCCCAACAGCGCTTCTCTTCGTGCTGTCAAAAGAGCCACGGCATAATTATTGATTTGAAGTATAGTATTCCAAACCGCACTTGTCTTCGTCCTGTCAAAACGCCATGTTGAAAATATTGACTTGAAGTATAGTATTCCCCACAGCACTTCTCTTCGTGCTGTCAAAACAGCCACGGCGTAAAAATTGATTTGAAGTACAGTATTCCAAACTGCACTTGTCTTCGTCCTGTCAAAAGGTCACGTTTTAAATATTGATTTGAAGTATGGTATTCCAAACTACACTTGTCTTCGTCCTGTCAAAAGGCCGTGTTGTAAATATTGACCTGAAATATAGTATTCCCAACAGCGCTTCTCTTCGTGCTGTCAAAACATCCTCGGCGTAATTATTGATTTTAAGTATAGTATTCCAATCTGCACTTGTCTTCGTCCTGTCAAAAGGCCATGTTGTAAATATTGACTTGAAGTATAGTATTCCCAACAGCGCTTCTCTTCGTGCTGTTTAAACAGCCACGGCATAAATATTGATTTGAAGTATAGTATTCCGAACTGCCCTGGTTTTCGTCCTGCCAAAAGGCCATGTTGTAAATATTGATATGAAGTATAGTATTCCAAACTGCACTTGTCTTCGTCCTGTCAAAAGGTCGCGTTATAAATATTGACTGGAAGTATAGTATTCCCAACAGCGCTTATCTTCGTGCTGTCAACACAGCCACGGCCTAAATATTGATTTGAAGTATAGTATTCCAAACTGCACTTGTCTTCGTCCTGTCAAATGGCCATGTTGTAAATATTGACTTGAAGTATAGTATTCCCAACAGCGCTTCTCTTCGTACTGTCAAAACAGTAACGGCGTAAACATTGATTTGAAGTATATTATTCCAAACTGCACTTGTCTTCGTCCTGTCAAAAGGCCATGTTGTAAATATTGACTTGAAGTATAGTATTCCCAACAGCGCTTTTTTTCGTGCTGTCAAAACAGCCACGGCATAAATATTGATTTGAAGTATAGTATTCCAAACTGCACTTGTCTTCGTCCTGTCAAAAGGCCTTGTTGTTAATATCGACTTGAAGTATAGTATTCCCAACAGCGCTTCTCTTCGTGCTGTCAAAACAGCCTCGGCGTAAACATTGATTTGAAGTATAGTATTCCAAACTGCACTTGTCTTCGTCCTGTCAAAAGGTCAGGGTATAAATATTGACTTGAAGCCTAGTATTCCCAACAGCGCTTCTCTTCGTACTGTCAAAACAGCCACGGCATAAATATTGATTTGAAGTATAGTATTCCAAACTGCACTTGTCTTCGTCCTGTCAAAAGATTACGTTATAAATATTGACTTGAAGTATAGTATTCCCAACAGCGCTTCTCTTCGTGCTGTCATAACAGCCACGACATAATTATTGATTTGAAGTATATTATTCCAAACTGCACTTGTCTTCGTCCTGTCAAAAGGTCACGTTTTAAATATTGACTTGAAGTATATTATTCCCAACAGCGCTTCTCTTCGCGCTATCAAAAGAACCACGGCGTAAATATTGATTTGAAGTATAGTATTCCAAACTGCACTTGTCTTCGACCTGTCACAAGGTCACGTTATAAATATTGACTTGAAGTATAGTATTCCCAACAGCGCTTCTCTTCGTGCTGTCAAAAGTGCCACGGCATAAATATTGATTTGTAGTATTGTATTGCAAACTGCAGTTGTCTTCGTCCTGTCAAAAGGCCATGTTGTAAATATTTACTTGAAGTATAGTATTCCCAAAAGCGCTTCTCTTCGTGCTGTCAAAAGAGCCACGGCATAAATATTGATTTGAAGTATAGTATTCCAAACCGCACTTGTCTTCGTCCTGTCAAAAGGCCATGTTGAAAATATTGACTTGAAGTATAGTATTCCCCACAGCACTTCTCTTCGTGCTGTCAAAACAGCCACGGCGTAAAAATTGATTTGAAGTACAGTATTCAAACTGCACTTGTCTTCGTCCTGTCAAAAGGTCACGTTATAAATATTTACTTGAAGTATAGTATTCCAAACTACACTTGTCTTCGTCCTGTCAAAAGGCCATGTTGTAAATATTGACCTGAAGTATAGTATTCCCAACAGCGCTTCTCTTCGTGCTGTCAAAACATCCTCGGCGTAATTATTGATTTTAAGTATAGTATTCCAATCTGCACTTGTCTTCGTCCTGTCAAAAGGCCATGTTGTAAATATTGACTTGAAGTATAGTATTACCAACAGCGCTTCTCTTCGTGCTGTCAAAACAGCCACGGCATAAATATTGATTTGAAGTATAGTATTCCAAACTGCCCTGGTTTTCGTCCTGAAAAAAGGCCATGTTGTAAATATTGATATGAAGTATAGTATTCCATACTGCACTTGTCTTCGTCCTGTCAAAAGGTCGAGTTATAAATATTGACTGGAAGTATAGTATTCCCAACAGCGCTTATCTTCGTGCTGTCAAAACAGCCACGGCGTAAATATTGATTTGAAGTATAGTATTCCAAACTGCACTTGTCTTCGTCCTGTCAAAAGGCCATGTTGTAAATATTGACTTGAAGTATAGTAGTCCCAACAGCGCTTCTCTTCGTACTGTGAAAACAGCCATGGCGTAAACATTGATTTGAAGTATATTATTCCAAACTGGACTTGTCTTCGTCCTGTCCAAAGGTCACGTTATAAATATTGACTTGAAGTATAGTATACTCAACAGCGCTTCTCTTCGTGCTGTCAAAACAGCCACGGCGTAAATATTGATTTGAAGTATAGTATTCCAAACTGCCCTTGTCTTCTCAAAAGGTCACGTTATAAATATTGACTTGAACTATAGTATTTCCAAGAGCGCTTCTCTTCGTGCTGTCAAAACAGCCAAGGCGAAATTATTGATTTGAAGTATAGTATTCCAAACTGCACTTGTCTTCGTCCTGTCAGAAGGCCATGTTGTAAATATTGACTTGAAGTATAGTATTCCCAACAGCAATTCTCTTCGTGCTGTCAAAACAGCCACGGCGTAAAAATATATTTGAAGTATATTATTCCAAACTGCACTTGTCTTCGTCCTGTCAAAAGGTCACGTTAGAAATATTTACTTGAAGTATAGTATTCCCAACAGCGCTTCTCTTTGTGCTGTCAAAACAGCCACGGCATAAATATAGATTTGAAGTATAGTTTTCCCAACTGCACTTGTCTTCGTCCTGTCAAAAGGTCACGTTATATATAATGACTTGAAGTATAGTAATCCCAACAGCGCTTCTCTTTGTGCTGTCAAAACAGTCACGGCATAAATATTGATTTGAAGTATAGTATTCCAAACTACACTTGTCTTCATTCTATCAAAAGGCCATGTTATAAATATTTACTTGAAGTATAGTATTCCCAAAAGCGCTTCTCTTCGTGCTGTCAAAAGAGCCACGGCATAAATATTGATTTGAAGTATAGTATTCCAAACCGCACTTGTCTTCGTCCTGTCAAAACGCCATGTTGAAAATATTGACTTGAAGTATAGTATTTCCCACAGCACTTCTCTTCGTGCTGTCAAAACAGCCACGGCGTAAAAATTGATTTGAAGTACAGTATTCCAAACTGCACTTGTCTTCGTCCTGTCAAAAGGTCACGTTATAAATATTGACTTGAAGTATAGTATTCCAAACTACACTTGTCTTTGTCCTGTCAAAAGGCCATGTTGTAAATATTGACCTGAAGTATAGTATTCCCAACAGCGCTTCTCTTCGTGCTGTCAAAACATGCTCGGCGTAATTATTGACTTTAAGTATAGTATTCCAATCTGCACTTGTCTTCGTCCTGTCAAAAGGCAATGTTATAAATATTGACTTGAAGTATAGTATTCCCAAAAGCGCTTCTGTTCGTGCTGTCAAAACAGCCACGGCGTAAATATTGATTTGAAGTATAGTATTCCAAACTGCACTTGTCTTCGTCCTGTCAAAAGGTAACGTTATAAATATTGACTTGAAGTATAGTATTCCCAACAGCGCTTCTCTTCGTGCTGTCAAAACATCCTCGGCGTAATTATTGATTTTAAGTATAGTATTCCAATCTGCACTTGTCTTCGTCCTGTCAAAAGGCCATGTTGTAAATATTGACTTGAAGTATAGTATTCCCAACAGCGCTTCTCTTGGTGCTGTCAAAACCGCCACGGCATAAATATTGATATGAAGTATAGTATTCCAAACTGCACTTGTCTTCGTCCTGTCAAAAGGTCGCGTTATAAATATTGACTTGAAGTATAGTATTCCCCACAGCACTTCTCTTCGTGCTGTCAAAACAGCTACGGCGTAAAAATTGATTTGAAGTACAGTATTCAAACTGCACTTGTCTTCGTCCTGTCAAAAGGTCACGTTATAAATATTTACTTGAAGTATAGTATTCCAAACTACACTTGTCTTCGTCCTGTCAAAAGGCCATGTTGTAAATATTGACCTGAAGTATAGTATTCCCAACAGCGCTTCTCTTCGTGCTGTCAAAACATCCTCGGCGTAATTATTGATTTTAAGTATAGTATTCCAATCTGCACTTGTCTTCGTCCTGTCAAAAGGCCATGTTGTAAATATTGACTTGAAGTATAGTATTCCCAACAGCGCTTCTCTTCGTGCTGTCAAAACAGCCACGGCATAAATATTGATTTGAAGTATAGTATTCCAAACTGCCCTGGTTTTCGTCCTGAAAAAAGGCCATGTTGTAAATATTGATATGAAGTATAGTATTCCAAACTGCACTTGTCTTCGTCCTGTCAAAAGGTCGAGTTATAAATATTGACTGGAAGTATAGTATTCCCAACAGCGCTTATCTTCGTGCTGTCAAAACAGCCACGGCGTAAATATTGATTTGAAGTATAGTATTCCAAACTGCACTTGTCCTCGTCGTGTCAAAAGGCCATGTTGTAAATATTCACTTGAAGTATAGTAGTGCCAACAGCGCTTCTCTTCGTACTGTGAAAACAGCCATGGCGTAAACATTGATTTGAAGTATATTATTCCAAACTGGACTTGTCTTCGTCCTGTCCAAAGGTCACGTTATAAATATTGACTTGAAGTATAGTATACTCAACAGCGCTTCTCTTCGTGCTGTCAAAACAGCGCGGCGTAAATATTGATTTGAAGTATAGTATTCCAAACTGCCCTTGTCTTCTCAAAAGGTCACGTTATAAATATTGACTTGAACTATAGTATTTCCAAGAGCGCTTCTCTTCGTGCTGTCAAAACAGCCAAGGCGAAATTAATAATTTGAAGTATAGTATTCCAAACTGCACTTGCCTTCGTCCTGTCAGAAGGCCATGTTGTAAATATTGACTTGAAGTATAGTATTACCAACAGCAATTCTCTTCGTGCTGTCAAAACAGCCACGGCGTAAAAATATATTTGAAGTATATTATTCCAAACTGCACTTGTCTTCGTCCTGTCAAAAGGTCACGTTAGAAATATTTACTTGAAATATAGTATTCCCAACAGCGCTTCTCTTTGTGCTGTCAAAACAGCCACGGCATAAATATAGATTTGAAGTATAGTTTTCCCAACTGCACTTGTCTTCGTCCTGTCAAAAGGTCACGTTATAAATAATGACTTGAAGTATAGTAATCCCAACAGCGCTTCTCTTTGTGCTGTCAAAACAGTCGCGGCATAAATATTGATTTGAAGTATAGTATTCCAAACTACACTTGTCTTCATTCTATCAAAAGGCCATGTTATAAATATTTACTTGAAGTATAGTATTCCCAAAAGCGCTTCTCTTCGTGCTGTCAAAAGAGCCATGGCATAAATATTGATTTGAAGTATAGTATTCCAAACCGCACTTGTCTTCGTCCTGTCAAAACGCCATATTGAAAATATTGACTTGAAGTATAGTATTCCCCACAGCGCTTCTCTTCGTGCTGTCAAATCATCCTCGGCGTAATTATTGACTTTAAGTATAATATTCCAATCTGCACTTGTCTTCGTCCTGTCAAAAGGCCATGTTGTAAATATTGACTTGAAGTATAGTATTCCCAACAGCGCTTCTCTTGGTGCTGTCAAAACAGCCACGGCGTAAATATTGATTTGAAGTATAGTATTCCAAACTGCACTTGTCTTCGTCCTGTCAAAAGGTAACGTTATAAATATTGACTTGAAGTATAGTATTCCCAACAGCGCTTCTCTTCGTGCTGTCAAAACATCCTCGGCGTAATTATTGATTTTAAGTATAGTATTCCAATCTGCACTTGTCTTCGTCCTGTCAAAAGGCCATGTTGTAAATATTGACTTGAAGTATAGTATTCCCAACAGCGCTTCTCTTGGTGCTGTCAAAACCGCCACGGCATAAATATTGATATGAAGTATAGTATTCCAAACTGCACTTGTCTTCGTCCTGTCAAAAGGTCGCGTTATAAATATTGACTGAAAGTATAGTATTCCCAACAGCGCTTATCTTCGTGCTGTCAAAACAGTCACGGCATAAATATTGATTTGAAGTATAGTATTCCAAACTACACTTGTCTTCATTCTATCAAAAGGCCATGTTATAAATATTTACTTGAAGTATAGTATTCCCAAAAGCGCTTCTCTTCGTGCTGTCAAAAGAGCCACGGCATAAATATTGATTTGAAGTATAGTATTCCAAACTACACTTGTCTTCATTCTATCAAAAGGCCATGTTATAAATATTTACTTGAAGTATAGTATTCCCAAAAGCGCTTCTCTTCGTGCTGTCAAAAGAGCCACGGCATAAATATTGATTTGAAGTATAGTATTCCAAACCGCACTTGTCTTCGTCCTGTTAAAAGGCCATGTTGAATATATTGACGTGAAGTATAGTATTCCCAACAGCACTTCTCTTCGTGCTGTCAAAACAGCCACGGCGTAAATATTGATTTGAAGTATAGTATTCCAAACTGCACTTGTCTTCGTCCTGTCAAGAGGCCATGTTGTAAATATTGACTTGAAGTATAGTATTCCCAACAGCGCTTCTCTTCGTACTGTCAAAACAGCCATGGCGTAAACATTGATTTGAAGTATATTATTCCAAACTGGACTTGTCTTCGTCCTGTCCAAAGGTCACGTTATAAATATTGACTTGAAGTATAGTATACCCAACAGCGCTTCTCTTCGTGCTGTCAAAACAGCCACGGCGTAAATATTGATTTGAAGTATAGTATTCCAAACTGCCCTTGTCTTCTTCTCAAAAGGTCACGTTATAAATATTGACTTGAACTATAGTATTTCCAAGAGCGCTTCTCTTCGTGCTGTCAAAACAGCCACGGCGAAATTATTGATTTGAAGTATAGTATTCCAAACTGCACTTGTCTTCGTCCTGTCAGAAGACCATGTTGTAAATATTGACTTGAAGTATAGTATTCCCAACAACACTTCTCTTCGTGCTGTCAAAACAGCCACGGCGTAAAAATATATTTGAAGTATAGTCTTCCAAACTGCACTTGTCTTCTTCTCAAAAGGTCACGTTATAAATATTGACTTGAAGTATAGTATTCCCAACAGCGCTTCTCTTTGTGCTGTCAAAACAGCCACGGCATAAATATAGATTTGAAGTATAGTTTTCCCAACTGCACTTGTCTTCGTCCTGTCAAAAGGTCACGTTATAAATAATGACTTGAAGTATAGTAATCCCAACAGCGCTTCTCCTTGTGCTGTCAAAACAGTCACGGCATAAATATTGATTTGAAGTATAGTATTCCAAACTGGACTTGTCTTCGTCCTGTCCAAAGGTCACGTTATAAATATTGACTTGAAGTATAGTATACCCAACAGCGCTTCTCTTCGTGCTGTCAAAACAGCCATGGCGTAAATATTGATTTGAAGTATAGTATTCCAAACTGCCCTTGTCTTCTTCTCAAAAGGTCACGTTATAAATATTGACTTGAACTATAGTATTTCCAAGAGCGCTTCTCTTCGTGCTGTCAAAACAGCCACGGCGAAATTATTGATTTGAAGTATAGTATTCCAAACTGCACTTGTCTTCGTCCTGTCAGAAGGCCATGTTGTAAATATTGACTTGAAGTATAGTATTCCCAACAACACTTCTCTTCGTGCTGTCAAAACAGCCACGGCGTAAAAATATGTTTGAAGTATAGTATTCCAAACTGCCCTGGTTTTCGTCCTGCCAAAAGGCCATGTTGTAAATATTGATATGAAGTATAGTATTCCAAACTGCACTTGTCTTCGTCCTGTCAAAAGGTCGCGTTGTAAATATTGACTGGAAGTATAGTATTCCCAACAGCGCTTATCTTCGTGCTGTCAAAACAGCCACGGCCTAAATATTGATTTGAAGTATAGTATTCCAAACTGCACTTGTCTTCGTCCTGTCAAAAGGCCATGTTGTAAATATTGACTTGAAGTATAGTATTCCCAACAGCGCTTCTCTTCGTACTGTCAAAACAGTAACGGCGTAAACATTGATTTGAAGTATATTATTCCAAACTGCACTTGTCTTCGTCCTGTCAAAAGGCCATGTTGTAAATATTGACTTGAAGTATAGTATTCCCAACAGCGCTTTTTTTCGTGCTGTCAAAACAGCCACGGCATAAATATTGATTTCAAGTATAGTATTCCAAACTGCACTTGTCTTCGTCCTGTCAAAAGGCCTTGTTGTTAATATCGACTTGAAGTATAGTATTCCCAACAGCGCTTCTCTTCGTGCTGTCAAAACAGCCTCGGCGTAAACATTGATTTGAAGTATAGTATTCCAAACTGCACTTGTCTTCGTCCTGTCAAAAGGTCAGGGTATAAATATTGACTTGAAGCCTAGTATTCCCAACAGCGCTTCTCTTCGTACTGTCAAAACAGCCACGGCATAAATATTGATTTGAAGTATAGTATTCCAAACTGCACTTGTCTTCGTCCTGTCAAAAGATTACGTTATAAATATTGACTTGAAGTATAGTATTCCCAACAGCGCTTCTCTTCGTGCTGTCATAACAGCCACGACATAATTATTGATTTGAAGTATATTATTCCAAACTGCACTTGTCTTCGTCCTGTCAAAAGGTCAGGTTTTAAATATTGACTTGAAGTATATTATTCCCAACAGCGCTTCTCTTCGCGCTGTCAAAAGAACCACGGCGTAAATATTGATTTGAAGTATAGTATTCCAAACTGCACTTGTCTTCGACCTGTCACAAGGTCACGTTATAAATATTGACTTGAAGTATAGTATTCCCAACAGCGCTTCTCTTCGTGCTGTCAAAAGTGCCACGGCATAAATATTGATTTGAAGTATTTTTTATTTATTATATTTACAGAATACTGCAGGCCCTTCTGGGCCCTAGCAGGAGGGGCAATACAGTGCAACATGAATATACAAAAAACACTGAACGAAGATTTAAAACACAAAGCAAAATAAGTTTGATGGCGTCAATCTTCTATTTTTTCAATGGAATCTATGTCACATAGTGCTGTTAAAGGTAAAGCATTCCATTCAGTTACGGTGCGAGGGAAGAAGGAGTATTTAAATAGGTTAGTTCTGGCGGTGAATGGAGTTAGTGAATCAGAGTGGCGATGTCTTGTTGGTCGTGGAGCGGAAAATGGCTTGACGTAGGGATCCGGGCACATTGACAACTTGTTATGTTTGAGAAGGAAAAGAAATTTTAATCTGAGAATTTTACGTCGTACCTGTAATGTTTGAATTCGGTGTGCTCGCATTATGGCAGTAGGTGAATCGGTTGAACGGTATTTTGAAATGATGAATCGAATGGCCTTGCGCTGGATCATTTCAAGCGCTTGAATGTTAGTTTTAGTAAATGGGTCCCAGACAATGCAAGCGTATTCTAACTTGGGTCTGATTAATGATGAATAGGCTAAAAATTTCAAGTCTGCAGGAGCATGCTTCAATTTGTGCTTGAGGACACAAAGTTTACGAAAACCTGATGCACATACGCTACCTATATGTTTGTTCCAGCTTAGATTATTAGTTATCGTCACGCCAAGATATTTATATTCAGTTACCTCCGAAAGTGGAAATGATGGAAGAGCGTAAGGGTATAAAAGGCTGTTTTTCTTTTTTGTTAATCTCATAAATACGGTTTTCTGAGCGTTAAGTTTCATGTCCCACTGGTTGCACCAATCCAGAATATTCTTTAGGTTTAAATTGAGTAATAGTTGGTCTTCACGACAAGTAATTACATTAAACAAAACACAGTCATCTGCAAATAGCCGGATTTGAACGGGATGAGTAACTACTTTTACAAAGTCATTCACATATATTAAAAATAACAGGGGACCGAGGACACTTCCTTGGGGAACACCAGAAGAGACAGGCAGGCTGTTTGAATAGTGGTCGTCAATACTAACAAACTGCTGTCGGTTAGATAAGTAAGCTGAAACCCAGTTAACTATGAAGTTAGGAAGACCAACTTGTTTAAGCTTGTAAATTAATTTAGAATGGGAGACGAGGTCAAAAGCTTTACTAAAATCCATAAAAATAATATCAGCCTGGCCGGATTTATCAAGTACAGATGCAAAACTATGAACAACCGATGTTAGTTGAGTTACAGTAGAAAAGCCCTTCCTAAACCCGTGTTGAACGTTAGAAAGGATATTGTTATCGTCAAGAAAACCGATGATGTACTTGGCGATTATGTGTTCTAGTAATTTGCAACAGGTTGAAGTGAGAGAGATGGGACGGTAATTTGATATCAGTGATGCGTCCCCTTTCTTTAGAACAGGAACAACACGTGCAGTTTTCCACTCTGAAGGAATGACAGCTGATGAAAGAGATGCGCAAAAAATAACAACCAGAAACTCGGAAAGCTTTTCGGCATACCGGCGCAAGAAAGCGTTTGGAATTTTATCAGGGCCTGGCGATGCTTTAGTTTTCAGGTTTAGCAGCAATTCAACAATGCCAGGTCTTGATATCGTAATAGAAGGCATAGTGGAGGGCGTTTCAAAAGAATAATGTTCACCACTTGCATTAGCAAAGACACTGTGGAAGTAGCGGTTAAATTGCGTAGCAATATCATTTTTATCTGTGAGAGGCTTGCCGTCGTGCATTATTCGGTCAATAGGTTTTTTCTTTTTACATAAGTGTTTCCAAAATTTTTCAGGTGAAGTTCGAATGAAATTAGGCAGTCTGTATTCAAAGTAATGACGTTTAGCGGACCTCACAGCTGCATTAAGGGATATTTGAAAAGACTGAATAATGAAACGACTGGCGCCTCCACGCTTCAAACGTTTCACTTTTCTTTTCAATTGCAGGACTTCACGTGTGATCCAGGGAGAAGCTTTGCGAGACTTTATTATTTTATTAGGGACGAAGTTCTCAAGGCAGTGAGTGCACAATGTTTTAAATTTATTCCATAGCTCATCAGCATTACTGCCTCGGAAACTGCTGAGGCAAAAATCTAAATAATCCAACACGCTCTCATCTTTCGCACGCGAGAAGTCCTTTACATAGCACACTTTGGCCACAGGCTTTTTGCAAACAATATGGACAGGGAAGGAACAATATACCAAATCATGATCGGAAATTCCCTGCTCAATTGAAACATGGTAGTCACTAATAGATCGGCTTACAAAGATAAGGTCAAGTAGAGAAGAAGTAGAACCATGTACACGTGTTGTCTGCCTCACTACTTGCTGCAAGTCATGTCTCAACATAATATTAAATATGTGCTCTTCATGAGCAGCATGATCGGGATTGAGAAAGGGCTTGTCCCAGTTAATTGATGGAAGGTTTAAATCACCAATTAATAAGATTCTGTCATGATGAAAATCATTCATGAAATCAGACAGTTCACGTAGAAACTGCGGAGGGGAATTGGGAGCTCTGTAAACTGCAATTACTAAAAAGGACCGCCCAAAACAAGAAAGTTTTAACGCGAGGCTTTCATGCCTTTCAATTTGAGTTAGAAAAGAAGTGTCGATGCCATGTTTTACGAGTACGGCAACACCGCCTCCTCTGGTAGATCTGTCCCGACGGAACACCCGGTAAAGGGGAGGGAAAACATCTTCATCATCAATTCCTTCGTGCAGCCAAGTCTCTGTGATTACAACAATGTGTGGCTGATACCCTAGAATTATGGATTCAAGATGATCGCTTTTATTTACCACGCTGCGCGCATTTATGTTTAGAAGCCTGAGTTCCTTGATAAGCGGTGATGCGAGTCACTCTTTACTCTGCTCATTTCGTATCTTGATTCTGCAATTGTTGGCCTCATCCCACGCAAAAATCTGCCCGTCTATTTTTAGTTTATCATGCACCAGAATAGGCTTCTTGCCTTGATCCCTATCGATTTTTGTACTGTCCCATAAGAGTTTCCTTATTCTGAGCGTGTCACGCGAATAGTCATTTTGTACCGAATATTTGGTTCCTTTAAGCTTGCGGACATTCCGCATTACTTCTTGTTTTTCATTAAAGTCCTGGAAGAACAATATGACGGGTCGCTTTTTTCCAGCTTTGCCAATACGGTGTATTCTGGCGACTGAGTTGCATGTCACACCAAGCTTCTCTTGAAAAACCTCAGAAATAACTTTCTCCCTAAGGACAGATTCTGTTTCATCGCTGGCTTCATCTACCCCAAACACAACTAAGTTGGAACGCCTACTTCTGTCCTCCAAGTCAATAATTTTTTCCCGTAGGAAGGTGACTGTTCTTTCCAGGTTTTCTACACGGGTTGATTGGTCTTTTAATAGATCGAGCTGTTGGGTGAATTCGCAGAACATTTTTTCCATCTTCGCGTTATGCGCCCTTAATGCTGCCATTTCGTCTGTCAATTTTTGCTGTCCCAGAATCAGTTGCTTCAACATCTCTTGCGCGCTCATACTGTCAGAGTCTGTTTCGGGGCCAGGATTCAGTTCGACGTCACCACACAACATCAACTCGCACATTAGATATACATCACATGCGATACGAATGCACTGCTGGGGGCAAGGCAGAACCAGGATACCACGACAATCACTTTTAAATGTACAATAATAGGCACCAACCTGGGTTAGACAAAGGAACGGTGCGTAAGGCCACATGCCGCTGCCTGGTCTGCCGAGCCCACTGAAGTGAAATTCTTGCGGTCGGCTATTTAAAGGGATGTCCGGTGAGGTCACATGCTGATGCGGCGGCGCTGTAGGCGTGACGTACGTTGCCAGATTCATGACGTCATCAGGCTCTTGATGAAAGTTGTGCTGATAGTCCGCTCCGGCATGACCAAGCAGGAATACCTGGGTTAGACAAAGGAACGGTGCGTAAGGCCACATGCCGCTGCCTGGTCTGCCGAGCCCACTGAAGTGAAATTCTTGCGGTCGGCTATTTAAAGGGATGTCCGGTGAGGTCACATGCTGATGCGGCGGCGCTGTAGGCGTGACGTACGTTGCCAGATTCATGACGTCATCAGGCTCTTGATGAAAGTTGTGCTGATAGTCCGCTCCGGCATGACCAAGCAGGAATACCTGGGTTAGACAAAGGAACGGTGCGTAAGGCCACATGCCGCTGCCTGGTCTGCCGAGCCCACTTGTATTGCAAACTGCAGTTGTCTTCGTCCTGTCAAAAGGCCATGTTGTAAATATTGACTTGAAGTATAGTATTCCCAACAGCGCTTCTCTTCGTGCTGTCAAACAGCCGCCGCGTAAACATTGATTTGAAGTATAGTATTCCAAACTGCACTTGTCTTCGTTCTGTCAAAAGGTCAGGGTATAAATATTGACTTGAAGCATAGTATTCCCAACAGCGCTTCTCTTCGTACTGTCAAAACAGCCACGGCATAAATATTGATTTGAAGTATAGTATTCCAAACTGCACTTGTCCTCGTCCTGTCAAAAGATCACGTTATAAATATTGACTTGAAGTATAGTATTCCCAACAGCGCTTCTCTTCGTGCTGTCAAAACAGCCACGGCGAAATTATTGATTTGAAGTTTAGTATTCCAAACTGCACTTGTCTTCGTCCTGTCAGAAGGCCATGTTGTAAATATTGACTTGAAGTATGGTATTCCCAACAGCACTTCTCTTCGTGCTGTCAAAACAGCCACGGCGTAAAAATATATTTGAAGTATAGTATTCCAAACTGCACTTGTCTTCGTCCTGTAAAAAGGTCACGTTAGAAATATTGACTTGAAGTATAGTATTCCCAACAGCGCTTCTTTTTGTGCTGTCAAAACAGCCACGGCATAAATATAGATTTGAAGTATAGTTTTCCCAACTGCACTTGTCTTCGTCCTGTCAAAAGGTCACGTTATAAATAATGACTTGAAGTATAGTAATCCCAACAGCGCTTTTCTTTGTGCTGTCAAAACAGTCACGGCATAAATATTGATTTGAAGTATAGTATTCCAAACTACACTTGTCTTCATTCTATCAAAAGGCCATGTTATAAATATTTACTTGAAGTATAGTATTCCCAAAAGCGCTTCTCTTCGTGCTGTCAAAAGAGCCACGGCATAAATATTGATTTGAAGTATAGTATTCCAAACCGCACTTGTCTTCGTCCTGTCAAAAGGCCATGTTGAAAATATTGACTTGAAGTATAGTATTCCCCACAGCACTTCTCTTCGTGCTGTCAAAACAGCCACGGCGTAAAAACTGATTTGAAGTACAGTATTCAAACTGCACTTGTCTTCGTCCTGTCAAAAGGTCACGTTATAAATATTTACTTGAAGTATAGTATTCCAAACTACACTTGTCTTCGTCCTGTCAAAAGGCCATGTTGTAAATATTGACCTGAAGTATAGTATTCCCAACAGCGCTTCTCTTCGTGCTGTCAAAACATCCTCGGCGTAATTATTGATTTTAAGTATAGTATTCCAATCTGCACTTGTCTTCGTCCTGTCAAAAGGCCATGTTGTAAATATTGACTTGAAGTATAGTATTCCCAACAGCGCTTCTCTTCGTGCTGTCAAAACAGCCACGGCATAAATATTGATTTGAAGTATAGTATTCCAAACTGCCCTGGTTTTCGTCCTGAAAAAAGGCCATGTTGTAAATATTGATATGAAGTATAGTATTCCAAACTGCACTTGCCTTCGTCCTGTCAAAAGGTCGAGTTATAAATAATGACTGGAAGTATAGTATTCCCAACAGCGCTTATCTTCGTGCTGTCAAAACAGCCACGGCGTAAATATTGATTTGAAGTATAGTATTCCAAACTGCACTTGTCTTCGTCCTGTCAAAAGGCCATGTTGTAAATATTGACTTGAAGTATAGTAGTCCCAACAGCGCTTCTCTTCGTACTGTGAAAACAGCCATGGCGTAAACATTGATTTGAAGTATATTATTCCAAACTGGACTTGTCTTCGTCCTGTCCAAAGGTCACGTTATAAATATTGACTTGAAGTATAGTATACTCAACAGCGCTTCTCTTCGTGCTGTCAAAACAGCCACGGCGTAAATATTGATTTGAAGTATAGTATTCCAAACTGCCCTTGTCTTCTCAAAAGGTCACGTTATAAATATTGACTTGAACTATAGTATTTCCAAGAGCGCTTCTCTTCGTGCTGTCAAAACAGCCAAGGCGAAATTATTGATTTGAAGTATAGTATTCCAAACTGCACTTGTCTTCGTCCTGTCAGAAGGCCATGTTGTAAATATTGACTTGAAGTATAGTATTCCCAACAGCAATTCTCTTCGTGCTGTCAAAACAGCCACGGCGTAAAAATATATTTGAAGTATATTATTCCAAACTGCACTTGTCTTCGTCCTGTCAAAAGGTCACGTTAGAAATATTTACTTGAAGTATAGTATTCCCAACAGCGCTTCTCTTTGTGCTGTCAAAACAGCCACGGCATAAATATAGATTTGAAGTATAGTTTTCCCAACTGCACTTGTCTTCGTCCTGTCAAAAGGTCACGTTATATATAATGACTTGAAGTATAGTAATCCCAACAGCGCTTCACTTTGTGCTGTCAAAACAGTCACGGCATAAATATTGATTTGAAGTATAGTATTCCAAACTACACTTGTCTTCATTCTATCAAAAGGCCATGTTATAAATATTTACTTGAAGTATAGTATTCCCAAAAGCGCTTCTCTTCGTGCTGTCAAAAGAGCCACGGCATAAATATTGCTTTGAAGTATAGTATTCCAAACCGCACTTGTCTTCGTCCTGTCAAAACGCCATGTTGAAAATATTGACTTGAAGTATAGTATTTCCCACAGCACTTCTCTTCGTGCTGTCAAAACAGCCACGGCGTAAAAATTGATTTGAAGTACAGTATTCCAAACTGCACTTGTCTTCGTCCTGTCAAAAGGTCACGTTATAAATATTGACTTGAAGTATAGTATTCCAAACTACACTTGTCTTTGTCCTGTCAAAAGGCCATGTTGTAAATATTGACCTGAAGTATAGTATTCCCAACAGCGCTTCTCTTCGTGCTGTCAAAACATCCTCGGCGTAATTATTGACTTTAAGTATAGTATTCCAATCTGCACTTGTTTTCGTCCTGTCAAAAGGCCATGTTATAAATATTGACTTGAAGTATAGTATTCCCAAAAGCGCTTCTGTTCGTGCTGTCAAAACAGCCACGGCGTAAATATTGATTTGAAGTATAGTATTCCAAACTGCACTTGTCTTCGTCCTGTCAAAAGGTAACGTTATAAATATTGACTTGAAGTATAGTATTCCCAACAGCGCTTCTCTTCGTGCTGTCAAAACATCCTCGGCGTAATTATTGATTTTAAGTATAGTATTCCAATCTGCACTTGTCTTCGTCCTGTCAAAAGGCCATGTTGTAAATATTGACTTGAAGTATAGTATTCCCAACAGCGCTTCTCTTGGTGCTGTCAAAACCGCCACGGCATAAATATTGATATGAAGTATAGTATTCCAAACTGCACTTGTCTTCGTCCTGTCAAAAGGTCGCGTTATAAATATTGACTTGAAGTATAGTATTCCCCACAGCACTTCTCTTCGTGCTGTCAAAACAGCCACGGCGTAAAAATTGATTTGAAGTACAGTATTCAAACTGCACTTGTCTTCGTCCTGTCAAAAGGTCACGTTATAAATATTTACTTGAAGTATAGTATTCCAAACTACACTTTTCTTCGTCCTGTCAAAAGGCCATGTTGTAAATATTGACCTGAAGTATAGTATTCCCAACAGCGCTTCTCTTCGTGCTGTCAAAACATCCTCGGCGTGATTATTGATTTTAAGTATAGTATTCCAATCTGCACTTGTCTTCGTCCTGTCAAAAGGCCATGTTGTAAATATTGACTTGAAGTATAGTATTCCCAACAGCGCTTCTCTTCGTGCTGTTTAAACAGCCACGGCATAAATATTGATTTGAAATATAGTATTCCAAACTGCCCTGGTTTTCGTCCTGCCAAAAGGCCATGTTGTAAATATTGATATGAAGTATAGTATTCCAAACTGCACTTGTCTTCGTCCTGTCAAAAGGTCGCGTTATAAATATTGACTGGAATTATAGTATTCCCAACAGCGCTTATCTTCGTGCTGTCAAAACAGCCACGGCCTAAATATTGATTTGAAGTATAGTATTCCAAACTGCACTTGTCTTCGTCCTGTCAAAAGGCCATGTTGTAAATATTGACTTGAAGTATAGTATTCCCAACAGCGCTTCTCTTCGTACTGTCAAAACAGCCACGGCGTAAATATTGATTTGAAGTATAGTATTCCAAACTACACTTGTCTTCGTCCTGTCAAAAGGCCTTGTTGTTAATATCGACTTGAAGTATAGTATTCCAAACAGCGCTTCTCTTCGTGCTGTCAAAACAGCCTCGGCGTAAACATTGATTTGAAGTATAGTATTCCAAACTGCACTTGTCTTCGTCCTGTCAAAAGGTCAGGGTATAAATATTGACTTGAAGCCTAGTATTCCCAACAGCGCTTCTCTTCGTACTGTCAAAACAGCCACGGCATAAATATTGATTTGAAGTATAGTATTCCAAATTGCACTTGTCTTCGTCCTGTCAAAAGATTACGTTATAAATATTGACTTGAAGTATAGTATTCCCAACAGCGCTTCTCTTCGTGCTGTCATAACAGCCACGACATAATTATTGATTTGAAGTATATTATTCCAAACTGCACTTGTCTTCGTCCTGTCAAAAGGTCACGTTATAAATATTGACTTGAAGTATATTATTCCCAACAGCGCTTCTCTTCGCGCTGTCAAAAGAACCACGGCGTAAATATTGATTTGAAGTATAGTATTCCAAACTGCACTTGTCTTCGACCTGTCAAAAGGTCACGTTATAAATATTGACTTGAAGTATAGTATTCCCAACAGCGCTTCTCTTCGTGCTGTCAAAAGTGCCACGGCATAAATATTGATTTGAAGTATAGTATTGCAAACTGCACTTGTCTTCATCCTGTGAAAAGCCCGTGTTGTAAATATTGACTTGAAGTATAGTATTGCCAACAGCGCTTCTCTTCGTGCTGTCAGAACAGCCACGGCATAATTATTGATTTGAAGTATAGTGTTTCAAACTGCACTTGTCTTCGTCCTGTCAAAAGGTCGAGTTATAAATATTGACTGGAAGTATAGTATTCCCAACAGCGCTTATCTTCGTGCTGTCAAAACAGCCACGGCGTAAATATTGATTTGAAGTATAGTATTCCAAACTGCACTTGTCTTCGTCCTGTCAAAAGGCCATGTTGTAAATATTGACTTGAAGTATAATATTCCCAACAGCGCTTCTCTTCGTACTGTCAAAACAGCCATGGCGTAAACAAATGATTTGAAGTATAATATTCCAAACTGGACTTGTCTTCGTCCTGTCCAAAGGTCACGTTATAAATATTGACTTGAAGTATAGTATACCCAACAGCGCTTCTCTTCGTGCTGTCAAAACAGCCACGGCGAAATTATTGATTTGAAGTATAGTATTCCAAACTGCACTTGTCTTCGTCCTGTCAGAAGGCCATGTTGTAAATATTGACTTGAAGTATAGTATTCCCAACAATACTTCTCTTCGTGCTGTCAAATCAGCCACGGCGTAAAAATATATTTGAAGTATAGTATTCCAAACTGGACTTGTCTTCGTCCTGTCAAAAGGTCACGTTAGAAATATTGACTTGAAGTATAGTATTCCCACAGCGCTTCTCTTTGTGCTGTCAAAACAGCCACGGCATAAATATAGATTTGAAGTATTGTTTTCCCAACTGCACTTGTCTTCGTCCTGTCAAAAGGTCACGTTATAAATAATGACTTGAAGTATAGTAATCCCAACAGCGCTTCTCTTTGTGTTTTCAAAACAGTCACGGCATAAATATTGATTTGAAGTATAGTATTCCAAACTGGACTTGTCTTCGTCCTGTCCAACGGTCACGTTATAAATATTTACTTGAAGTATAGTATACCCAACAGCGCTTCTCTTCGTGCTGTCAAAACAGCCACGGCGTAAATATTGATTTGAAGTATAGTATTCCAAACTGCCCTTGTCTTCTTCTCAAAAGGTCACGTTATAAATATTGACCTGAACTATAGTATTTCCAAGAGCGCTTCTCTTCGTGCTGTCAAAACAGCCACGGCGAAATTATTGATTTGAAGTATAGTATTCCAAACTGCACTTGTTTTCGTCCTGTCAAAAGGTCACGTTATAAATATTGACTTGAAGTATAGTATTCCAAACTACACTTGTCTTCGTCCTGTCAAAAGGCCATGTTGTACATATTGACCTGAAATATAGTATTCCCAACAGCGCTTCTCTTCGTGCTGTCAAAACATCCTCGGCGTAATTATTGATTTTAAGTATAGTATTCCAATCTGCACTTGTCTTCGTCCTGTCAAAAGGCCATGTTGTAAATATTGACTTGAAGTATAGTATTCCCAACAGCGCTTCTCTTCGTGCTGTTTAAACAGCCACGGCATAAGTATTGATTTGAAGTATAGTATTCCAAACTGCCCTGGTTTTCGTCCTGCCAAAAGGCCATGTTGTAAATATTGATATAAAGTATAGTATTCCAAACTGCACTTGTCTTCGTGCTGTCAAAACAGCCTCGGCGTAAACATTGATTTGAAGTATAGTATTCCAAACTGCACTTGTCTTCGTCCTGTCAAAAGGTCAGGGTATATATATTGACTTGAAGCCTAGTATTCCCAACAGCGCTTCTCTTCGTACTGTCAAAACAGCCACGGCATAAATATTGATTTGAAGTATAGTATTCCAAACTGCACTTGTCTTCGTCCTGTCAAAAGATTACGTTATAAATATTGACTTGAAGTATAGTATTCCCAACAGCGCTTCTCTTCGTGCTGTCATAACAGCCACGACATAATTATTGATTTGAAGTATATAACTCCAAACTGCACTTGTCTTCGTCCTGTCAAAAGGTCACGTTATAAATATTGACTTGAAGTATATTATTCCCAACAGCGCATCTCTTCGCGCTGTCAAAAGAACCACGGCGTAAATATTGATTTGAAGCATAGTATTCCAAACTGCACTTGTCTTCGACCTGTCAAAAGGTCACGTTATAAATATTGACTTGAAGTATAGTATTCCCAACAGCGCTTATCTTCGTGCTGTCAAAACAGCCACGGCGTAAATATTGATTTGAAGTATAGTATTCCAAACTGCACTTGTCTTCGTCCTGTCAAAAGGCCATGTTGTAAATATTGACTTGAAGTATAGTAGTCCCAACAGCGCTTCTCTTCGTACTGTGAAAACAGCCATGGCGTAAACATTGATTTGAAGTATAGTATTCCAAACTGCACTTGTCTTCGTTCTGTCAAAAGGTCAGGGTATAAATATTGACTTGAAGCATAGTATTCCCAACAGCGCTTCTCTTCGTACTGTCAAAACAGCCACGGCATAAATATTGATTTGAAGTATAGTATTCCAAACTGCACTTGTCCTCGTCCTGTCAAAAGATCACGTTATAAATATTGACTTCAAGTATAGTATTCCCAACAGCGCTTCTCTTCGTGCTGTCAAAACAGCCACGGCGAAATTATTGATTTGAAGTTTAGTATTCCAAACTGCACTTGTCTTCGTCCTGTCAGAAGGCCATGTTGTAAATATTGACTTGAAGTATGGTATTCCGAACAGCACTTCTCTTCGTGCTGTCAAAACAGCCACGGCGTAAAAATATATTTGAAGTATAGTATTCCAAACTGCACTTGTCTTCGTCCTGTAAAAAGGTCACGTTAGAAATATTGACTTGAAGTATAGTATTCCCAACAGCGCTTCTTTTGTGCTGTCAAAACAGCCACGGCATAAATATAGATTTGAAGTACAGTTTTCAAAACTGCACTTGTCTTCGTCCTGTCAAAAGGTCACGTTATAAATAATGACTTGAAGTATAGTAATCCCAACAGCGCTTCTCTTTGTGCTGTCAAAACAGTCACGGCATATATATTGATTTGAAGTATAGTATTCCAAACTACACTTGTCTTCATTCTATCAAAAGGCCATGTTATAAATATTTACTTGAAGTATAGTATTCCCAAAAGCGCTTCTCTTCGTGCTGTCAAAAGAGCCACGGCATAAATATTGATTTGAAGTATAGTATTCCAAACCGCACTTGTCTTCGTCCTGTCAAAAGGCCATGTTGTAAATATTGACCTGAAGTATAGTATTCCCAACAGCGCTTCTCTTCGTGCTGTCAAAACATCCTCGGCGTAATTATTGATTTTAAGTATAGTATTCCAATCTGCACTTGTCTTCGTCCTGTCAAAAGGCCCTGTTGTAAATATTGACTTGAAGTATAGTATTCCCAACAGCGCTTCTCTTCGTGCTGTCAAAACAGCCACGGCATAAATATTGATTTGAAGTATAGTATTCCAAACTGCCCTGGTTTTCGTCCTGCCAAAAGACCATGTTGTAAATATTGATATGAATTATAGTATTCCAAACTACACTTGTCTTCGTCCTGTCAAAAGGTCGAGTTATAAATATTGACTGGAAGTATAGTATTCCCAACAGCGCTTATCTTCGTGCTGTCAAAACAGCCACGGCGTAAATATTGATTTGAAGTATAGTATTCCAAACTGCACTTGTCTTCGTCCTGTCAAAAGGCCATGTTGTAAATATTGACTTGAAGTATAGTAGTCCCAACAGCGCTTCTCTTCGTACTGTGAAAACAGCCATGGCGTAAACATTGATTTGAAGTATATTATTCCAAACTGGACTTGTCTTCGTCCTGTCAAAAGGTCAGGGTATATATATTGACTTGAAGCCTAGTATTCCCAACAGCGCTTCTCTTCGTACTGTCAAAACAGCCACGGCATAAATATTGATTTGAAGTATAGTATTCCAAACTGCACTTGTCTTCGTCCTGTCAAAAGATTACGTTATAAATATTGACTTGAAGTATAGTATTCCCAACAGCGCTTCTCTTTGTGCTGTCATAACAGCCACGACATAATTATTGATTTGAAGTATATTACTCCAAACTGCACTTGTCTTCGTCCTGTGAAAAGGTCACGTTATAAATATTGACTTGAAGTATATTATTCCCAACAGCGCATCTCTTCGCGCTGTCAAAAGAACCACGGCGTAAATATTGATTTGAAGTATAGTATTCCAAACTGCACTTGTCTTCGACCTGTCAAAAGGTCACGTTATAAATATTGACTTGAAGTATAGTATTCCCAACAGCGCTTCTCTTCGTGCTGTCAAACGTTCCACGGCATAAATATTGATTTGAAGTATAGTATTGCAAACTGAACTTGTCTTCATCTTGTGAAAAGGTCACGTTATACATATTAAGTAGAAGTATAGTATTCCCAAAAGCGCTTCTCTTCGTGCTGTCAAAACAGCCATGGCATAAATATTGATTTGAAGTATTGTATTGCAAACTGCAGTTGTCTTCGTCCTGTGAAAAGGCCATGTTGTAAATATTGACTTGAAGTATAGTATTCCCAACAGCGCTTCTCTTCGTGCTGTCAAACAGCCTCGGCGTAAACATTGATTTGAAGTATAGTATTCCAAACTGCACTTGTCTTCGTTCTGTCAAAAGGTCAGGGTATAAATATTGACTTGAAGCATAGTATTCCCAACAGCGCATCTCTTCGCGCTGTCAAAAGAACCACGGCGTAAATATTGATTTGAAGTATAGTATTCCAAACTGCACTTGTCTTCGACCTGTCAAAAGGTCACGTTATAAATATTGACTTGAAGTATAGTATTCCCAACAGCGCTTCTCTTCGTGCTGTCAAACGTTCCACGGCATAAATATTGATTTGAAGTATAGTATTCCAAACCGCACTTGTCTTCGTCCTGTCAAAAGGCCATGTTGTAAATATTGACCTGAAGTATAGTATTCCCAACAGCGCTTCTCTTCGTGCTGTCAAAACATCCTCGGCGTAATTATTGATTTTAAGTATAGTATTCCAATCTGCACTTGTCTTCGTCCTGTCAAAAGGCCCTGTTGTAAATATTGACTTGAAGTATAGTATTCCCAACAGCGCTTCTCTTCGTGCTGTCAAAACAGCCACGGCATAAATATTGATTTGAAGTATAGTATTCCAAACTGCCCTGGTTTTCGTCCTGCCAAAAGGCCATGTTGTAAATATTGATATGAATTATAGTATTCCAAACTACACTTGTCTTCGTCCTGTCAAAAGGTCGAGTTATAAATATTGACTGGAAGTATAGTATTCCCAACAGCGCTTATCTTCGTGCTGTCAAAACAGCCACGGCGTAAATATTGATTTGAAGTATAGTATTCCAAACTGCACTTGTCTTCGTCCTGTCAAAAGGCCATGTTGTAAATATTGACTTGAAGTATAGTAGTCCCAACAGCGCTTCTCTTCGTACTGTGAAAACAGCCATGGCGTAAACATTGATTTGAAGTATATTATTCCAAACTGGACTTGTCTTCGTCCTGTCAAAAGGTCAGGGTATATATATTGACTTGAAGCCTAGTATTCCCAACAGCGCTTCTCTTCGTACTGTCAAAACAGCCACGGCATAAATATTGATTTGAAGTATAGTATTCCAAACTGCACTTGTCTTCGTCCTGTCAAAAGATTACGTTATAAATATTGACTTGAAGTATAGTATTCCCAACAGCGCTTCTCTTTGTGCTGTCATAACAGCCACGACATAATTATTGATTTGAAGTATATTACTCCAAACTGCACTTGTCTTCGTCCTGTGAAAAGGTCACGTTATAAATATTGACTTGAAGTATATTATTCCCAACAGCGCATCTCTTCGCGCTGTCAAAAGAACCACGGCGTAAATATTGATTTGAAGTATAGTATTCCAAACTGCACTTGTCTTCGACCTGTCAAAAGGTCACGTTATAAATATTGACTTGAAGTATAGTATTCCCAACAGCGCTTCTCTTCGTGCTGTCAAACGTTCCACGGCATAAATATTGATTTGAAGTATAGTATTGCAAACTGAACTTGTCTTCATCTTGTGAAAAGGTCACGTTATACATATTAAGTAGAAGTATAGTATTCCCAAAAGCGCTTCTCTTCGTGCTGTCAAAACAGCCATGGCATAAATATTGATTTGAAGTATTGTATTGCAAACTGCAGTTGTCTTCGTCCTGTCAAAAGGCCATGTTGTAAATATTGACTTGAAGTATAGTATTCCCAACAGCGCTTCTCTTCGTGCTGTCAAACAGCCTCGGCGTAAACATTGATTTGAAGTATAGTATTCCAAACTGCACTTGTCTTCGTTCTGTCAAAAGGTCAGGGTATAAATATTGACTTGAAGCATAGTATTCCCAACAGCGCTTCTCTTCGTACTGTCAAAACAGCCACGGCATAAATATTGATTTGAAGTATAGTATTCCAAACTGCACTTGTCCTCGTCCTGTCAAAAGATCACGTTATAAATATTGACTTCAAGTATAGTATTCCCAACAGCGCTTCTCTTCGTGCTGTCAAAACAGCCACGGCGAAATTATTGATTTGAAGTTTAGTATTCCAAACTGCACTTGTCTTCGTCCTGTCAGAAGGCCATGTTGTAAATATTGACTTGAAGTATGGTATTCCGAACAGCACTTCTCTTCGTGCTGTCAAAACAGCCACGGCGTAAAAATATATTTGAAGTATAGTATTCCAAACTGCACTTGTCTTCGTCCTGTAAAAAGGTCACGTTAGAAATATTGACTTGAAGTATAGTATTCCCAACAGCGCTTCTTTTTGTGCTGTCAAAACAGCCACGGCATAAATATAGATTTGAAGTACAGTTTTCAAAACTGCACTTGTCTTCGTCCTGTCAAAAGGTCACGTTATAAATAATGACTTGAAGTATAGTAATCCCAACAGCGCTTCTCTTTGTGCTGTCAAAACAGTCACGGCATATATATTGATTTGAAGTATAGTATTCCAAACTACACTTGTCTTCATTCTATCAAAAGGCCATGTTATAAATATTTACTTGAAGTATAGTATTCCCAAAAGCGCTTCTCTTCGTGCTGTCAAAAGAGCCACGGCATAAATATTGATTTGAAGTATAGTATTCCAAACCGCACTTGTCTTCGTCCTGTCAAAAGGCCATGTTGTAAATATTGACCTGAAGTATAGTATTCCCAACAGCGCTTCTCTTCGTGCTGTCAAAACATCCTCGGCGTAATTATTGATTTTAAGTATAGTATTCCAATCTGCACTTGTCTTCGTCCTGTCAAAAGGCCCTGTTGTAAATATTGACTTGAAGTATAGTATTCCCAACAGCGCTTCTCTTCGTGCTGTCAAAACAGCCACGGCATAAATATTGATTTGAAGTATAGTATTCCAAACTGCCCTGGTTTTCGTCCTGCCAAAAGACCATGTTGTAAATATTGATATGAATTATAGTATTCCAAACTGCACTTGTCTTCGTCCTGTCAAAAGGTCGAGTTATAAATATTGACTGGAAGTATAGTATTCCCAACAGCGCTTATCTTCGTGCTGTCAAAACAGCCACGGCGTAAATATTGATTTGAAGTATAGTATTCCAAACTGCACTTGTCTTCGTCCTGTCAAAAGGCCATGTTGTAAATATTGACTTGAAGTATAGTAGTCCCAACAGCGCTTCTCTTCGTACTGTGAAAACAGCCATGGCGTAAACATTGATTTGAAGTATATTATTCCAAACTGGACTTGTCTTCGTCCTGTCAAAAGGTCAGGGTATATATATTGACTTGAAGCCTAGTATTCCCAACAGCGCTTCTCTTCGTACTGTCAAAACAGCCACGGCATAAATATTGATTTGAAGTATAGTATTCCAAACTGCACTTGTCTTCGTCCTGTCAAAAGATTACGTTATAAATATTGACTTGAAGTATAGTATTCCCAACAGCGCTTCTCTTTGTGCTGTCATAACAGCCACGACATAATTATTGATTTGAAGTATATTACTCCAAACTGCACTTGTCTTCGTCCTGTGAAAAGGTCACGTTATAAATATTGACTTGAAGTATATTATTCCCAACAGCGCATCTCTTCGCGCTGTCAAAAGAACCACGGCGTAAATATTGATTTGAAGTATAGTATTCCAAACTGCACTTGTCTTCGACCTGTCAAAAGGTCACGTTATAAATATTGACTTGAAGTATAGTATTCCCAACAGCGCTTCTCTTCGTGCTGTCAAACGTTCCACGGCATAAATATTGATTTGAAGTATAGTATTGCAAACTGAACTTGTCTTCATCTTGTGAAAAGGTCACGTTATACATATTAAGTAGAAGTATAGTATTCCCAAAAGCGCTTCTCTTCGTGCTGTCAAAACAGCCATGGCATAAATATTGATTTGAAGTATTGTATTGCAAACTGCAGTTGTCTTCGTCCTGTCAAAAGGCCATGTTGTAAATATTGACTTGAAGTATAGTATTCCCAACAGCGCTTCTCTTCGTGCTGTCAAACAGCCTCGGCGTAAACATTGATTTGAAGTATAGTATTCCAAACTGCACTTGTCTTCGTTCTGTCAAAAGGTCAGGGTATAAATATTGACTTGAAGCATAGTATTCCCAACAGCGCTTCTCTTCGTACTGTCAAAACAGCCACGGCATAAATATTGATTTGAAGTAAAGTATTCCAAACTGCACTTGTCCTCGTCCTGTCAAAAGATCACGTTATAAATATTGACTTGAAGTATAGTATTCCCAACAGCGCTTCTCTTCGTGCTCTCAAAACAGCCACGGCGAAATTATTGATTTGAAGTTTAGTATTCCAAACTGCACTTGTCTTCGTCCTGTCAGAAGGCCATGTTGTAAATATTGACTTGAAGTATGGTATTCCGAACAGCACTTCTCTTCGTGCTGTCAAAACAGCCACGGCGTAAAAATATATTTGAAGTATAGTATTCCAAACTGCACTTGTCTTCGTCCTGTAAAAATGTCACGTTAGAAATATTGACTTGAAGTATAGAATTCCCAACAGCGCTTCTTTTTGTGCTGTCAAAACAGCCACGGCATAAATATAGATTTGAAGTACAGTTTTCAAAACTGCACTTGTCTTCGTCCTGTCAAAAGGTCACGTTATAAATAATGACTTGAAGTATAGTAATCCCAACAGCGCTTCTCTTTGTGCTGTCAAAACAGTCACGGCATAAATATTGATTTGAAGTATAGTATTCCAAACTACACTTGTCTTCATTCTATCAAAAGGCCATGTTATAAATATTTACTTGAAGTATAGTATTCCCAAAAGCGCTTCTCTTCGTGCTGTCAAAAGAGCCACGGCATAAATATTGATTTGAAGTATAGTATTCCAAACCGCACTTGTCTTCGTCCTGTCAAAAGGCCATGTTGTAAATATTGACCTGAAGTATAGTATTCCCAACAGCGCTTCTCTTCGTGCTGTCAAAGCATCCTCGGCGTAATTATTGATTTTAAGTATAGTATTCCAATCTGCACTTGTCTTCGTCCTGTCAAAAGGCCCTGTTGTAAATATTGACTTGAAGTATAGTATTCCCAACAGCGCTTCTCTTCGTGCTGTCAAAACAGCCACGGCATAAATATTGATTTGAAGTATAGTATTCCAAACTGCCCTGGTTTTCGTCCTGCCAAAAGACCATGTTGTAAATATTGATATGAAGTATAGTATTCCAAACTGCACTTGTCTTCGTCCTGTCAAAAGGTCGAGTTATAAATATTGACTGGAAGTATAGTATTCCCAACAGCGCTTATCTTCGTGCTGTCAAAACAGCCACGGCGTAAATATTGATTTGAAGTATAGTATTCCAAACTGCACTTGTCTTCGTCCTGTCAAAAGGTTGAGTTATAAATATTGAATGGAAGTATAGTATTCCCAACAGCGCTTATCTTCGTGCTGTCAAAACAGCCACGGCGTAAATATTGATTTGAAGTATAGTATTCCAAACTGCACTTGTCTTCGTCCTGTCAAAAGGCCATGTTGTAAATATTGACTTGAAGTATAGTAGTTCCAACAGCGCTTCTCTTCGTACTGTGAAAACAGCCATGGCGTAAACATTGATTTGAAGTATATTATTCCATACTGGACTTGTCTTCGTCCTGTCCAAAGGTCACGTTATAAATATTGACTTGAAGTATAGTATACTCAACAGCGCTTCTCTTCGTGCTGTCAAAACAGCCACGGCGTAAATATTGATTTGAAGTATAGTATTCCAAACTGCCCTTGTCTTCTTCTCAAAAGGTCACGTTATAAATATTGACTTGAACTATAGTATTTCCAAGAGCGCTTCTCTTCGTGCTGTCAAAACAGCCACGGCGAAATTATTGATTTGAAGTATAGTATTCCAAACTGCACTTGTCTTCGTCCTGTCAGAAGGCCATGTTGTAAATATTGACTTGAAGTATAGTATTCCCAACAGCAATTCTCTTCGTGCTGTCAAAACAGCCACGGCGTAAAAATATATTTGAAGTATATTATTCCAAACTGCACTTGTCTTCGTCCTGTCAAAAGGTCACGTTAGAAATATTTACTTGAAGTATAGTATTCCCAACAGCGCTTCTCTTTGTGCTGTCAAAACAGCCACGGCATAAATATAGATTTGAAGTATAGTTTTCCCAACTGCACTTGTCTTCGTCCTGTCAAAAGGTCAAGTTATAAATAATGACTTGAAGTATAGTATTCCCAACAGCGCTTCTCTTTGTGCTGTCAAAACAGCCACGGCATAAATATAGATTTGAAGTATAGTTTTCCCAACTGCACTTGTCTTCGTCCTGTCAAAAGGTCACGTTATAAATAATGACTTGAAGTATAGTATTCCCAAAAGCGCTTCTCTTCGTGCTGTCAAAAGAGCCACGGCATAAATATTGATTTGAAGTATAGTATTCCAAACCGCACTTGTCTTCGTCCTGTCAAAAGGCCATGTTGTAAATATTGACCTGAAGTATAGTATTCCCAACAGCGCTTCTCTTCGTGCTGTCAAAGCATCCTCGGCGTAATTATTGATTTTAAGTATAGTATTCCAATCTGCACTTGTCTTCGTCCTGTCAAAAGGCCCTGTTGTAAATATTGACTTGAAGTATAGTATTCCCAACAGCGCTTCTCTTCGTGCTGTCAAAACAGCCACGGCATAAATATTGATTTGAAGTATAGTATTCCAAACTGCCCTGGTTTTCGTCCTGCCAAAAGACCATGTTGTAAATATTGATATGAAGTATAGTATTCCAAACTGCACTTGTCTTCGTCCTGTCAAAAGGTCGAGTTATAAATATTGACTGGAAGTATAGTATTCCCAACAGCGCTTATCTTCGTGCTGTCAAAACAGCCACGGCGTAAATATTGATTTGAAGTATAGTATTCCAAACTGCACTTGTCTTCGTCCTGTCAAAAGGTTGAGTTATAAATATTGAATGGAAGTATAGTATTCCCAACAGCGCTTATCTTCGTGCTGTCAAAACAGCCACGGCGTAAATATTGATTTGAAGTATAGTATTCCAAACTGCACTTGTCTTCGTCCTGTCAAAAGGCCATGTTGTAAATATTGACTTGAAGTATAGTAGTTCCAACAGCGCTTCTCTTCGTACTGTGAAAACAGCCATGGCGTAAACATTGATTTGAAGTATATTATTCCATACTGGACTTGTCTTCGTCCTGTCCAAAGGTCACGTTATAAATATTGACTTGAAGTATAGTATACTCAACAGCGCTTCTCTTCGTGCTGTCAAAACAGCCACGGCGTAAATATTGATTTGAAGTATAGTATTCCAAACTGCCCTTGTCTTCTTCTCAAAAGGTCACGTTATAAATATTGACTTGAACTATAGTATTTCCAAGAGCGCTTCTCTTCGTGCTGTCAAAACAGCCACGGCGAAATTATTGATTTGAAGTATAGTATTCCAAACTGCACTTGTCTTCGTCCTGTCAGAAGGCCATGTTGTAAATATTGACTTGAAGTATAGTATTCCCAACAGCAATTCTCTTCGTGCTGTCAAAACAGCCACGGCGTAAAAATATATTTGAAGTATATTATTCCAAACTGCACTTGTCTTCGTCCTGTCAAAAGGTCACGTTAGAAATATTTACTTGAAGTATAGTATTCCCAACAGCGCTTCTCTTTGTGCTGTCAAAACAGCCACGGCATAAATATAGATTTGAAGTATAGTTTTCCCAACTGCACTTGTCTTCGTCCTGTCAAAAGGTCAAGTTATAAATAATGACTTGAAGTATAGTATTCCCAACAGCGCTTCTCTTTGTGCTGTCAAAACAGCCACGGCATAAATATAGATTTGAAGTATAGTTTTCCCAACTGCACTTGTCTTCGTCCTGTCAAAAGGTCACGTTATAAATAATGACTTGAAGTATAGTATTCCCAAAAGCGCTTCTCTTCGTGCTGTCAAAAGAGCCACGGCATAAATATTGATTTGAAGTATAGTATTCCAAACCGCACTTGTCTTCGTCCTGTCAAAAGGCCATGTTGTAAATATTGACCTGAAGTATAGTATTCCCAACAGCGCTTCTCTTCGTGCTGTCAAAGCATCCTCGGCGTAATTATTGATTTTAAGTATAGTATTCCAATCTGCACTTGTCTTCGTCCTGTCAAAAGGCCCTGTTGTAAATATTGACTTGAAGTATAGTATTCCCAACAGCGCTTCTCTTCGTGCTGTCAAAACAGCCACGGCATAAATATTGATTTGAAGTATAGTATTCCAAACTGCCCTGGTTTTCGTCCTGCCAAAAGACCATGTTGTAAATATTGATATGAAGTATAGTATTCCAAACTGCACTTGTCTTCGTCCTGTCAAAAGGTCGAGTTATAAATATTGACTGGAAGTATAGTATTCCCAACAGCGCTTATCTTCGTGCTGTCAAAACAGCCACGGCGTAAATATTGATTTGAAGTATAGTATTCCAAACTGCACTTGTCTTCGTCCTGTCAAAAGGTTGAGTTATAAATATTGAATGGAAGTATAGTATTCCCAACAGCGCTTATCTTCGTGCTGTCAAAACAGCCACGGCGTAAATATTGATTTGAAGTATAGTATTCCAAACTGCACTTGTCTTCGTCCTGTCAAAAGGCCATGTTGTAAATATTGACTTGAAGTATAGTAGTTCCAACAGCGCTTCTCTTCGTACTGTGAAAACAGCCATGGCGTAAACATTGATTTGAAGTATATTATTCCATACTGGACTTGTCTTCGTCCTGTCCAAAGGTCACGTTATAAATATTGACTTGAAGTATAGTATACTCAACAGCGCTTCTCTTCGTGCTGTCAAAACAGCCACGGCGTAAATATTGATTTGAAGTATAGTATTCCAAACTGCCCTTGTCTTCTTCTCAAAAGGTCACGTTATAAATATTGACTTGAACTATAGTATTTCCAAGAGCGCTTCTCTTCGTGCTGTCAAAACAGCCACGGCGAAATTATTGATTTGAAGTATAGTATTCCAAACTGCACTTGTCTTCGTCCTGTCAGAAGGCCATGTTGTAAATATTGACTTGAAGTATAGTATTCCCAACAGCAATTCTCTTCGTGCTGTCAAAACAGCCACGGCGTAAAAATATATTTGAAGTATATTATTCCAAACTGCACTTGTCTTCGTCCTGTCAAAAGGTCACGTTAGAAATATTTACTTGAAGTATAGTATTCCCAACAGCGCTTCTCTTTGTGCTGTCAAAACAGCCACGGCATAAATATAGATTTGAAGTATAGTTTTCCCAACTGCACTTGTCTTCGTCCTGTCAAAAGGTCACGTTATAAATAATGACTTGAAGTATAGTAATCCCAACAGCGCTTCTCTTTGTGCTGTCAAAACAGTCACGGCATAAATATTGATTTGAAGTATAGTATTCCAAACTACACTTGTCTTCATTCTATCAAAAGGCCATGTTATAAATATTTACTTGAAGTATAGTATTCCCAAAAGCGCTTCTCTTCGTGCTGTCAAAAGAGCCACGGCATAAATATTGTTTTGAAGTATAGTATTCCAAACCGCACTTGTCTTCGTCCTGTCAAAACGCCATGTTGAAAATATTGACTTGAAGTATAGTATTCCCCACAGCACTTCTCTTCGTGCTGTCAAAACAGCCACGGCGTAAAAATTGATTTGAAGTACAGTATTCCAAACTGCACTTGTCTTCGTCCTGTCAAAAGGTCACGTTATAAATATTGACTTGAAGTATAGTATTCCAAACTACACTTGTCTTTGTCCTGTCAAAAGGCCATGTTGTAAATATTGACCTGAAGTATAGTATTCCCAACAGCGCTTCTCTTCGTGCTGTCAAAACATCCTCGGCGTAATTATTGACTTTAAGTATAGTATTCCAATCTGCACTTGTCTTCGTCCTGTCAAAAGGCCATGTTATAAATATTGACTTGAAGTATAGTATTCCCAAAAGCGCTTCTGTTCGTGCTGTCAAAACAGCCACGGCGTAAATATTGATTTGAAGTATAGTATTCCAAACTGCACTTGTCTTCGTCCTGTCAAAAGGTAACGTTATAAATATTGACTTGAAGTATAGTATTCCCAACAGCGATTCTCTTCGTGCTGTCAAAACATCCTCGGCGTAATTATTGATTTTAAGTATAGTATTCCAATCTGCACTTGTCTTCGTCCTGTCAAAAGGCCATGTTGTAAATATTGACTTGAAGTATAGTATTCCCAACAGCGCTTCTCTTGGTGCTGTCAAAACCGCCACGGCATAAATATTGATATGAAGCATAGTATTCCAAACTGCACTTGTCTTCGTCCTGTCAAAAGGTCGCGTTATAAATATTGACTGAAAGTATAGTATTCCCAACAGCGCTTATCTTCGTGCTGTCAAAACAGTCACGGCATAAATATTGATTTGAAGTATAGTATTCCAAACTACACTTGTCTTCATTCTATCAAAAGGCCATGTTATAAATATTTACTTGAAGTATAGTATTCCCAAAAGCGCTTCTCTTCGTGCTGTCAAAAGAGCCACGGCATAAATATTGATTTGAAGTATAGTATTCCAAACCGCACTTGTCTTCGTCCTGTTAAAAGGCCATGTTGAAAATATTGACGTGAAGTATAGTATTCCCAACAGCACTTCTCTTCGTGCTGTCAAAACAGCCACGGCATAAAAATTGATTTGAAGTACAGTATTTAAACTTCACTTGTGTTCGTCCTGTCAAAAGGCCATGTTGTAAATATTGACTTGAAGTATAGTATTCCCAACAGCGCTTCTCTTCGTGCTGTCAAAACATCCTCGGCGTAATTATTGATTTTAAGTATAGTATTCCAATCTGCACTTGTCTTCGTCCTGTCAAAAGGCCATGTTGTAAATATTGACTTGAAGTATAGTATTCCCAACAGCGCTTCTCTTCGTGCTGTCAAAACAGCCATGGCATAAATATTGATTTGAAGTATAGTATTCCAAACTGCCCTTGTCTTCTTCTCAAAAGGTCACGTTATAAATATTGACTTGAACTATAGTATTTCCAAGAGCGCTTCTCTTCGTGCTGTCAAAACAGCCACGGCGAAATTATTGATTTGAAGTATAGTATTCCAAACTGCACTTGTCTTCGTCCTGTCAGAAGGCCATGTTGTAAATATTGACTTGAAGTATAGTATTCCCAACAACACTTCTCTTCGTGCTGTCAAAACAGCCACGGCGTAAAAATATATTTGAAGTATAGTCTTCCAAACTGCACTTGTCTTCGTCCTGTCAAAAGGTCACGTTAGAAATATTGACTTGAAGTATAGTATTCCCAACAGCGCTTCTCTTTGTGCTGTCAAAACAGCCACGGCATAAATATAGATTTGAAGTATAGTTTTCCCAACTGCACTTGTCTTCTTCTCAAAAGGTCACGTTATAAATATTGACTTGAACTATAGTATTTCCAAGAGCGCTTCTCATCGTGCTGTCAAAACAGCCACGGCGAAATTATTGATTTGAAGTATAGTATTCCAAACTGCACTTGTCTTCGTCCTGTCAGAAGGCCATGTTGTAAATATTGACTTGAAGTATAGTATTCCCAACAACACTTCTCTTCGTGCTGTCAAAACAGCCACGGCGTAAAAATATATTTGAAGTATAGTGTTCCAAACTGCACTTGTCTTCGTCCTGTCAAAAGGTCACGTTAGAAATATTGACTTGAAGTATAGTATTCCCAACAGCGCTTCTCTTCGTGCTGTCAAAAGAGCCACGGCATAAATATTGATTTGAAGTATAGTATTCCAAACCGCACTTTACTTCGTCCTGTCAAAACGCCATGTTGAAAATATTGACTTGAAGTATAGTATTCCCCACAGCACTTCTCTTCGTGCTGTCAAAACAGCCACGGCGTAAAAATTGATTTGAAGTACAGTATTCCAAACTGCACTTGTCTTCGTCCTGTCAAAAGGTCACGTTTTAAATATTGACTTGAAGTATGGTATTCCAAACTAAACTTGTCTTCGTCCTGTCAAAAGGCCGTGTTGTAAATATTGACCTGAAATATAGTATTCCCAACAGCGCTTCTCTTCGTGCTGTAAAACATCCTCGGCGTAATTATTGATTTTAAGTATAGTATTCCAATCTGCACTTGTCTTCGTCCTGTCAAAAGGCCATGTTGTAAATATTGACTTGAAGTATAGTATTCCCAACAGCGCTTCTCTTCGTGCTGTTTAAACAGCCACGGCGTAAACATTGATTTGAAGTATATTATTCCAAACTGCACTTGTCTTCGTCCTGTCAAAAGGCCATGTTGTAAATATTGACTTGAAGTATAGTATTCCCAACAGCGCTTTTTTTCGTGCTGTCAAAACAGCCACGGCATAAATATTGATTTGAAGTATAGTATTCCAAACTGCACTTGTCTTCGTCCTGTCAAAAGGCCTTGTTGTTAATATCGACTTGAAGTATAGTATTCGCAACAGCGCTTCTCTTCGTGCTGTCAAAACAGCCTCGGCGTAAACATTGATTTGAAGTATAGTATTCCAAACTGCACTTGTCTGCGTCCTGTCAAAAGATTACGTTATAAATATTGACTTGAAGTATAGTATTCCCAACAGCGCTTCTCTTCGTGCTGTCATAACAGCCACGACATAATTATTGATTTGAAGTATATTATTCCAAACTGCACTTGTCTTCGTCCTGTCAAAAGGTCACGTTTTAAATATTGACTTGAAGTATATTATTCCCAACAGCGCTTCTCTTCGCGCTGTCAAAAGAACCACGGCGTAAATATTGATTTGAAGTATAGTATTCCAAACTGCACTTGTCTTCGTCCTGTCAAAAGGCCATGTTGTAAATATTGACTTGAAGTATAGTAGTCCCAACAGCGCTTCTCTTCGTACTGTGAAAACAGCCATGGCGTAAACATTGATTTGAAGTATATTATTCCAAACTGGACTTGTCTTCGTCCTGTCCAAAGGTCACGTTATAAATATTGACTTGAAGTATAGTATACTCAACAGCGCTTCTCTTCGTGCTGTCAAAACAGCCACGGCGTAAATATTGATTTGAAGTATAGTATTCCAAACTGCCCTTGTCTTCTCAAAAGGTCACGTTATAAATATTGACTTGAACTATAGTATTTCCAAGAGCGCTTCTCTTCGTGCTGTCAAAACAGCCAAGGCGAAATTATTGATTTGAAGTATAGTATTCCAAACTGCACTTGTCTTCGTCCTGTCAGAAGGCCATGTTGTAAATATTGACTTGAAGTATAGTATTCCCAACAGCAATTCTCTTCGTGCTGTCAAAACAGCCACGGCGTAAAAATATATTTGAAGTATATTATTCCAAACTGCACTTGTCTTCGTCCTGTCAAAAGGTCACGTTAGAAATATTTACTTGAAGTATAGTATTCCCAACAGCGCTTCTCTTTGTGCTGTCAAAACAGCCACGGCATAAATATAGATTTGAAGTATAGTTTTCCCAACTGCACTTGTCTTCGTCCTGTCAAAAGGTCACGTTATATATAATGACTTGAAGTATAGTAATCCCAACAGCGCTTCTCTTTGTGCTGTCAAAACAGTCACGGCATAAATATTGATTTGAAGTATAGTATTCCAAACTACTCTTGTCTTCATTCTATCAAAAGGCCATGTTATAAATATTTACTTGAAGTATAGTATTCCCAAAAGCGCTTCTCTTCGTGCTGTCAAAAGAGCCACGGCATAAATATTGATTTGAAGTATAGTATTCCAAACCGCACTTGTCTTCGTCCTGTCAAAACGCCATGTTGAAAATATTGACTTGAAGTATGGTATTTCCCACAGCACTTCTCTTCGTGCTGTCAAAACAGCCACGGCGTAAAAATTGATTTGAAGTACAGTATTCCAAACTGCACTTGTCTTCGTCCTGTCAAAAGGTCACGTTTTAAATATTGACTTGAAGTATAGTATTCCAAACTACACTTGTCTTTGTCCTGTCAAAAGGCCATGTTGTAAATATTGACCTGAAGTATAGTATTCCCAACAGCGCTTCTCTTCGTGCTGTCAAAACATCCTCGGCGTAATTATTGACTTTAAGTATAGTATTCCAATCTGCACTTGTCTTCGTCCTGTCAAAAGGCAATGTTTTAAATATTGACTTGAAGTATAGTATTCCCAAAAGCGCTTCTGTTCGTGCTGTCAAAACAGCCACGGCGTAAATATTGATTTGAAGTATAGTATTCCAAACTGCACTTGTCTTCGTCCTGTCAAAAGGTAACGTTATAAATATTGACTTGAAGTATAGTATTCCCAACAGCGCTTCTCTTCGTGCTGTCAAAACATCCTCGGCGTAATTATTGATTTTAAGTATAGTATTCCAATCTGCACTTGTCTTCGTCCTGTCAAAAGGCCATGTTGTAAATATTGACTTGAAGTATAGTATTCCCAACAGCGCTTCTCTTGGTGCTGTCAAAACCGCCACGGCATAAATATTGATATGAAGTATAGTATTCCAAACTGCACTTGTCTTCGTCCTGTCAAAAGGTCGCGTTATAAATATTGACTTGAAGTATAGTATTCCCCACAGCACTTCTCTTCGTGCTGTCAAAACAGCCACGGCGTAAAAATTGATTTGAAGTACAGTATTCAAACTGCACTTGTCTTCGTCCTGTCAAAAGGTCACGTTATAAATATTTACTTGAAGTATAGTATTCCAAACTACACTTGTCTTCGTCCTGTCAAAAGGCCATGTTGTAAATATTGACCTGAAGTATAGTATTCCCAACAGCGCTTCTCTTCGTACTGTCAAAACAGCCATGGCGTAAACATTGATTTGAAGTATATTATTCCAAACTGGACTTGTCTTCGTCCTGTCCAAAGGTCACGTTATAAATATTGACTTGATGTATAGTATACCCAACAGCGCTTCTCTTCGTGCTGTCAAAACAGCCACGGCGTAAATATTGATTTGAAGTATAGTATTCCAAACTGCCCTTGTCTTCTTCTCAAAAGGTCACGTTATAAATATTGACTTGAACTATAGTATTTCCAAGAGCGCTTCTCTTCGTGCTGTCAAAACAGCCACGGCGAAATTATTGATTTGAAGTATAGTATTCCAAACTGCACTTGTCTTCGTCCTGTCAGAAGACCATGTTGTAAATATTGACTTGAAGTATAGTATTCCCAACAACACTTCTCTTCGTGCTGTCAAAACAGTCACGGCGTAAAAATATATTTGAAGTATAGTCTTCCAAACTGCACTTGTCTTCGTCCTGTCAAAAGGTCACGTTAGAAATATTGACTTGAAGTATAGTATTCCCAACAGCGCTTCTCTTTGTGCTGTCAAAACAGCCACGGCATAAATATAGATTTGAAGTATAGTTTTCCCAACTGCACTTGTCTTCGTCCTGTCAAAAGGTCACGTTATAAATAATGACTTGAAGTATAGTAATCCCAACAGCGCTTCTCCTTGTGCTGTCAAAACAGTCACGGCATAAATATTGATTTGAAGTATAGTATTCCAAACTGGACTTGTCTTCGTCCTGTCCAAAGGTCACGTTATAAATATTGACTTGAAGTATAGTATACCCAACAGCGCTTCTCTTCGTGCTGTCAAAACAGCCATGGCGTAAATATTGATTTGAAGTATAGTATTCCAAACTGCCCTTGTCTTCTTCTCAAAAGGTCACGTTATAAATATTGACTTGAACTATAGTATTTCCAAGAGCGCTTCTCTTCGTGCTGTCAAAACAGCCACGGCGAAATTATTGATTTGAAGTATAGTATTCCAAACTGCACTTGTCTTCGTCCTGTCAGAAGGCCATGTTGTAAATATTGACTTGAAGTATAGTATTCCCAACAACACTTCTCTTTGTGCTGTCAAAACAGCCACGGCGTAAAAATATATTTGAAGTATAGTATTCCAAACTGCACTTGTCTTCGTCCTGTCAAAAGGTCACGCTAGAAATATTGACTTGAAGTATAGTATTCCCAACAGCGCTTCTCTTCGTGCTGTCAAAAGAGCCACGGCATAATTATTGATTTGAAGTATAGTATTCCAAACCGCACTTGTCTTCGTCCTGTCAAAACGCCATGTTGAAAATATTGACTTGAAGTATAGTATTCCCCACAGCACTTCTCTTCGTGCTGTCAAAACAGCCACGGCGTAAAAATTGATTTGAAGTACAGTATTCCAAACTGCACTTGTCTTCGTCCTGTCAAAAGGTCACGTTTTAAATATTGACTTGAAGTATGGTATTCCAAACTACACTTGTCTTCGTCCTGTCAAAAGGCCGTGTTGTAAATATTGACCTGAAATATAGTATTCCCAACAGCGCTTCTCTTCGTGCTGTCAAAACATCCTCGGCGTAATTATTGATTTTAAGTATAGTATTCCAATCTGCACTTGTCTTCGTCCTGTCAAAAGGCCATGTTGTAAATATTGACTTGAAGTATAGTATTCCCAACAGCGCTTCTCTTCGTGCTGTTTAAACAGCCACGGCATAAATATTGATTTGAAGTATAGTATTCCGAACTGCCCTGGTTTTCGTCCTGCCAAAAGGCCATGTTGTAAATATTGATATGAAGTATAGTATTCCAAACTGCACTTGTCTTCGTCCTGTCAAAAGGTCGCGTTATAAATATTGACTGGAAGTATAGTATTCCCAACAGCGCTTATCTTCGTGCTGTCAACACAGCCACGGCCTAAATATTGATTTGAAGTATAGTATTCCAAACTGCACTTGTCTTCGTCCTGTCAAATGGCCATGTTGTAAATATTGACTTGAAGTATAGTATTCCCAACAGCGCTTCTCTTCGTACTGTCAAAACAGTAACGGCGTAAACATTGATTTGAAGTATATTATTCCAAACTGCACTTGTCTTCGTCCTGTCAAAAGGCCATGTTGTAAATATTGACTTGAAGTATAGTATTCCCAACAGCGCTTTTTTTCGTGCTGTCAAAACAGCCACGGCATAAATATTGATTTGAAGTATAGTATTCCAAACTGCACTTGTCTTCGTCCTGTCAAAAGGCCTTGTTGTTAATATCGACTTGAAGTATAGTATTCCCAACAGCGCTTCTCTTCGTGCTGTCAAAACAGCCTCGGCGTAAACATTGATTTGAAGTATAGTATTCCAAACTGCACTTGTCTTCGTCCTGTCAAAAGGTCAGGGTATAAATATTGACTTGAAGCCTAGTATTCCCAACAGCGCTTCTCTTCGTACTGTCAAAACAGCCACGGCATAAATATTGATTTGAAGTATAGTATTCCAAACTGCACTTGTCTTCGTCCTGTCAAAAGATTACGTTATAAATATTGACTTGAAGTATAGTATTCCCAACAGCGCTTCTCTTCGTGCTGTCATAACAGCCACGACATAATTATTGATTTGAAGTATATTATTCCAAACTGCACTTGTCTTCGTCCTGTCAAAAGGTCACGTTTTAAATATTGACTTGAAGTATATTATTCCCAACAGCGCTTCTCTTCGCGCTATCAAAAGAACCACGGCGTAAATATTGATTTGAAGTATAGTATTCCAAACTGCACTTGTCTTCGACCTGTCACAAGGTCACGTTATAAATATTGACTTGAAGTATAGTATTCCCAACAGCGCTTCTCTTCGTGCTGTCAAAAGTGCCACGGCATAAATATTGATTTGTAGTATTGTATTGCAAACTGCAGTTGTCTTCGTCCTGTCAAAAGGCCATGTTGTAAATATTTACTTGAAGTATAGTATTCCCAAAAGCGCTTCTCTTCGTGCTGTCAAAAGAGCCACGGCATAAATATTGATTTGAAGTATAGTATTCCAAACCGCACTTGTCTTCGTCCTGTCAAAAGGCCATGTTGAAAATATTGACTTGAAGTATAGTATTCCCCACAGCACTTCTCTTCGTGCTGTCAAAACAGCCACGGCGTAAAAATTGATTTGAAGTACAGTATTCAAACTGCACTTGTCTTCGTCCTGTCAAAAGGTCACGTTATAAATATTTACTTGAAGTATAGTATTCCAAACTACACTTGTCTTCGTCCTGTCAAAAGGCCATGTTGTAAATATTGACCTGAAGTATAGTATTCCCAACAGCGCTTCTCTTCGTGCTGTCAAAACATCCTCGGCGTAATTATTGATTTTAAGTATAGTATTCCAATCTGCACTTGTCTTCGTCCTGTCAAAAGGCCATGTTGTAAATATTGACTTGAAGTATAGTATTCCCAACAGCGCTTCTCTTCGTGCTGTCAAAACAGCCACGGCATAAATATTGATTTGAAGTATAGTATTCCAAACTGCCCTGGTTTTCGTCCTGAAAAAAGGCCATGTTGTAAATATTGATATGAAGTATAGTATTCCAAACTGCACTTGTCTTCGTCCTGTCAAAAGGTCGAGTTATAAATATTGACTGGAAGTATAGTATTCCCAACAGCGCTTATCTTCGTGCTGTCAAAACAGCCACGGCGTAAATATTGATTTGAAGTATAGTATTCCAAACTGCACTTGTCTTCGTCCTGTCAAAAGGCCATGTTGTAAATATTGACTTGAAGTATAGTAGTCCCAACAGCGCTTCTCTTCGTACTGTGAAAACAGCCATGGCGTAAACATTGATTTGAAGTATATTATTCCAAACTGGACTTGTCTTCGTCCTGTCCAAAGGTCACGTTATAAATATTGACTTGAAGTATAGTATACTCAACAGCGCTTCTCTTCGTGCTGTCAAAACAGCCACGGCGTAAATATTGATTTGAAGTATAGTATTCCAAACTGCCCTTGTCTTCTCAAAAGGTCACGTTATAAATATTGACTTGAACTATAGTATTTCCAAGAGCGCTTCTCTTCGTGCTGTCAAAACAGCCAAGGCGAAATTATTGATTTGAAGTATAGTATTCCAAACTGCACTTGTCTTCGTCCTGTCAGAAGGCCATGTTGTAAATATTGACTTGAAGTATAGTATTCCCAACAGCAATTCTCTTCGTGCTGTCAAAACAGCCACGGCGTAAAAATATATTTGAAGTATATTATTCCAAACTGCACTTGTCTTCGTCCTGTCAAAAGGTCACGTTAGAAATATTTACTTGAAGTATTGTATTCCCAACAGCGCTTCTCTTTGTGCTGTCAAAACAGCCACGGCATAAATATAGATTTGAAGTATAGTTTTCCCAACTGCACTTGTCTTCGTCCTGTCAAAAGGTCACGTTATATATAATGACTTGAAGTATAGTAATCCCAACAGCGCTTCTCTTTGTGCTGTCAAAACAGTCACGGCATAAATATTGATTTGAAGTATAGTATTCCAAACTACACTTGTCTTCATTCTATCAAAAGGCCATGTTATAAATATTTACTTGAAGTATAGTATTCCCAAAAGCGCTTCTCTTCGTGCTGTCAAAAGAGCCACGGCATAAATATTGATTTGAAGTATAGTATTCCAAACCGCACTTGTCTTCGTCCTGTCAAAACGCCATGTTGAAAATATTGACTTGAAGTATAGTATTTCCCACAGCACTTCTCTTCGTGCTGTCAAAACAGCCACGGCGTAAAAATTGATTTGAAGTACAGTATTCCAAACTGCACTTGTCTTCGTCCTGTCAAAAGGTCACGTTATAAATATTGACTTGAAGTATAGTATTCCAAACTACACTTGTCTTTGTCCTGTCAAAAGGCCATGTTGTAAATATTGACCTGAAGTATAGTATTCCCAACAGCGCTTCTCTTCGTGCTGTCAAAACATCCTCGGCGTAATTATTGACTTTAAGTATAGTATTCCAATCTGCACTTGTCTTCGTCCTGTCAAAAGGCAATGTTATAAATATTGACTTGAAGTATAGTATTCCCAAAAGCGCTTCTGTTCGTGCTGTCAAAACAGCCACGGCGTAAATATTGATTTGAAGTATAGTATTCCAAACTGCACTTGTCTTCGTCCTGTCAAAAGGTAACGTTATAAATATTGACTTGAAGTATAGTATTCCCAACAGCGCTTCTCTTCGTGCTGTCAAAACATCCTCGGCGTAATTATTGATTTTAAGTATAGTATTCCAATCTGCACTTGTCTTCGTCCTGTCAAAAGGCCATGTTGTAAATATTGACTTGAAGTATAGTATTCCCAACAGCGCTTCTCTTGGTGCTGTCAAAACCGCCACGGCATAAATATTGATATGAAGTATAGTATTCCAAACTGCACTTGTCTTCGTCCTGTCAAAAGGTCGCGTTATAAATATTGACTTGAAGTATAGTATTCCCCACAGCACTTCTCTTCGTGCTGTCAAAACAGCCACGGCGTAAAAATTGATTTGAAGTACAGTATTCAAACTGCACTTGTCTTCGTCCTGTCAAAAGGTCACGTTATAAATATTTACTTGAAGTATAGTATTCCAAACTACACTTGTCTTCGTCCTGTCAAAAGGCCATGTTGTAAATATTGACCTGAAGTATAGTATTCCCAACAGCGCTTCTCTTCGTGCTGTCAAAACATCCTCGGCGTAATTATTGATTTTAAGTATAGTATTCCAATCTGCACTTGTCTTCGTCCTGTCAAAAGGCCATGTTGTAAATATAGACTTGAAGTATAGTATTCCCAACAGCGCTTCTCTTCGTGCTGTCAAAACAGCCACGGCATAAATATTGATTTGAAGTATAGTATTCCAAACTGCCCTGGTTTTCGTCCTGAAAAAAGGCCATGTTGTAAATATTGATATGAAGTATAGTATTCCAAACTGCACTTGTCTTCGTCCTGTCAAAAGGTCGAGTTATAAATATTGACTGGAAGTATAGTATTCCCAACAGCGCTTATCTTCGTGCTGTCAAAACAGCCACGGCGTAAATATTGATTTGAAGTATAGTATTCCAAACTGCACTTGTCCTCGTCGTGTCAAAAGGCCATGTTGTAAATATTCACTTGAAGTATAGTAGTGCCAACAGCGCTTCTCTTCGTACTGTGAAAACAGCCATGGCGTAAACAATGATTTGAAGTATATTATTCCAAACTGGACTTGTCTTCGTCCTGTCCAAAGGTCACGTTATAAATATTGACTTGAAGTATAGTATACTCAACAGCGCTTCTCTTCGTGCTGTCAAAACAGCGCGGCGTAAATATTGATTTGAAGTATAGTATTCCAAACTGCCCTTGTCTTCTCAAAAGGTCACGTTATAAATATTGACTTGAACTATAGTATTTCCAAGAGCGCTTCTCTTCGTGCTGTCAAAACAGCCAAGGCGAAATTAATAATTTGAAGTATAGTATTCCAGACTGCACTTGCCTTCGTCCTGTCAGAAGGCCATGTTGTAAATATTGACTTGAAGTATAGTATTACCAACAGCAATTCTCTTCGTGCTGTCAAAACAGCCACGGCGTAAAAATATATTTGAAGTATATTATTCCAAACTGCACTTGTCTTCGTCCTGTCAAAAGGTCACGTTAGAAATATTTACTTGAAGTATAGTATTCCCAACAGCGCTTCTCTTTGTGCTGTCAAAACAGCCACGGCATAAATATAGATTTGAAGTATAGTTTTCCCAACTGCACTTGTCTTCGTCCTGTCAAAAGGTCACGTTATAAATAATGACTTGAAGTATAGTAATCCCAACAGCGCTTCTCTTTGTGCTGTCAAAACAGTCGCGGCATAAATATTGATTTGAAGTATAGTATTCCAAACTACACTTGTCTTCATTCTATCAAAAGGCCATGTTATAAATATTTACTTGAAGTATAGTATTCCCAAAAGCGCTTCTCTTCGTGCTGTCAAAAGAGCCATGGCATAAATATTGATTTGAAGTATAGTATTCCAAACCGCACTTGTCTTCGTCCTGTCAAAACGCCATGTTGAAAATATTGACTTGAAGTATAGTATTCCCCACAGCGCTTCTCTTCGTGCTGTCAAAACATCCTCGGCGTAATTATTGACTTTAAGTATAATATTCCAATCTGCACTTGTCTTCGTCCTGTCAAAAGGCCATGTTGTAAATATTGACTTGAAGTATAGTATTCCCAACAGCGCTTCTCTTGGTGCTGTCAAAACAGCCACGGCGTAAATATTGATTTGAAGTATAGTATTCCAAACTGCACTTGTCTTCGTCCTGTCAAAAGGTAACGTTATAAATATTGACTTGAAGTATAGTATTCCCAACAGCGCTTCTCTTCGTGCTGTCAAAACATCCTCGGCGTAATTATTGATTTTAAGTATAGTATTCCAATCTGCACTTGTCTTCGTCCTGTCAAAAGGCCATGTTGTAAATATTGACTTGAAGTATAGTATTCCCAACAGCGCTTCTCTTGGTGCTGTCAAAACCGCCACGGCATAAATATTGATATGAAGTATAGTATTCCAAACTGCACTTGTCTTCGTCCTGTCAAAAGGTCGCGTTATAAATATTGACTGAAAGTATAGTATTCCCAACAGCGCTTATCTTCGTGCTGTCATAACAGTCACGGCATAAATATTGATTTGAAGTATAGTATTCCAAACTACACTTGTCTTCATTCTATCAAAAGGCCATGTTATAAATATTTACTTGAAGTATAGTATTCCCAAAAGCGCTTCTCTTCGTGCTGTCAAAAGAGCCACGGCATAAATATTGATTTGAAGTATAGTATTCCAAACCGCACTTGTCTTCGTCCTGTTAAAAGGCCATGTTGAAAATATTGACGTGAAGTATAGTATTCCCAACAGCACTTCTCTTCGTGCTGTCAAAACAGCCACGGCATAAAAATTGATTTGAAGTACAGTATTATAAACTTCACTTGTGTTCGTCCTGTCAAAAAGCCATGTTGTAAATATTGACTTGAAGTATAGTATTCCCAACAGCGCTTCTCTTCGTGCTGTCAAAACATCCTCGGCGTAATTATTGATTTTAAGTATAGTATTCCAATCTGCACTTGTCTTCGTCCTGTCAAAAGGCCATGTTGTAAATATTGACTTGAAGTATAGTATTCCCAACAGCGCTTCTCTTCGTGCTGTCAAAACAGCCATGGCATAAATATTGATTTGAAGTATAGTATTCCAAACTGCCCTGGTTTTCGTCCTGCCAAAAGGCCATGTTGTAAATATTGATATGAAGTATAGTATTCCAAACTGCACTTGTCTTCGTCCTGTCAAAAGGTCGAGTTATAAATATTGAATGGAAGTATAGTATTCCCAACAGCGCTTATCTTCGTGCTGTCAAAACAGCCACGGCGTAAATATTGATTTGAAGTATAGTATTCCAAACTGCACTTGTCTTCGTCCTGTCAAGAGGCCATGTTGTAAATATTGACTTGAAGTATAGTATTCCCAACAGCGCTTCTCTTCGTACTGTCAAAACAGCCATGGCGTAAACATTGATTTGAAGTATATTATTCCAAACTGGACTTGTCTTCGTCCTGTCCAAAGGTCACGTTATAAATATTGACTTGAAGTATAGTATACCCAACAGCGCTTCTCTTCGTGCTGTCAAAACAGCCACGGCGTAAATATTGATTTGAAGTATAGTATTCCAAACTGCCCTTGTCTTCTTCTCAAAAGGTCACGTTATAAATATTGACTTGAACTATAGTATTTCCAAGAGCGCTTCTCTTCGTGCTGTCAAAACAGCCACGGCGAAATTATTGATTTGAAGTATAGTATTCCAAACTGCACTTGTCTTCGTCCTGTCAGAAGACCATGTTGTAAATATTGACTTGAAGTATAGTATTCCCAACAACACTTCTCTTCGTGCTGTCAAAACAGCCACGGCGTAAAAATATGTTTGAAGTATAGTCTTCCAAACTGCACTTGTCTTCTTCTCAAAAGGTCACGTTATAAATATTGACTTGAAGTATAGTATTCCCAACAGCGCTTCTCTTTGTGCTGTCAAAACAGCCACGGCATAAATATAGATTTGAAGTATAGTTTTCCCAACTGCACTTGTCTTCGTCCTGTCAAAAGGTCACGTTATAAATAATGACTTGAAGTATAGTAATCCCAACAGCGCTTCTCCTTGTGCTGTCAAAACAGTCACGGCATAAATATTGATTTGAAGTATAGTATTCCAAACTGGACTTGTCTTCGTCCTGTCCAAAGGTCACGTTATAAATATTGACTTGAAGTATAGTATACCCAACAGCGCTTCTCTTCGTGCTGTCAAAACAGCCATGGCGTAAATATTGATTTGAAGTATAGTATTCCAAACTGCCCTTGTCTTCTTCTCAAAAGGTCACGTTATAAATATTGACTTGAACTATAGTATTTCCAAGAGCGCTTCTCTTCGTGCTGTCAAAACAGCCACGGCGAAATTATTGATTTGAAGTATAGTATTCCAAACTGCACTTGTCTTCGTCCTGTCAGAAGGCCATGTTGTAAATATTGACTTGAAGTATAGTATTCCCAACAACACTTCTCTTCGTGCTGTCAAAACAGCCACGGCGTAAAAATATATTTGAAGTATAGTATTCCAAACTGCCCTGGTTTTCGTCCTGCCAAAAGGCCATGTTGTAAATATTGATATGAAGTATAGTATTCCAAACTGCACTTGTCTTCGTCCTGTCAAAAGGTCGCGTTATAAATATTGACTGGAAGTATAGTATTCCCAACAGCGCTTATCTTCGTGCTGTCAAAACAGCCATGGCCTAAATATTGATTTGAAGTATAGTATTCCAAACTGCACTTGTCTTCGTCCTGTCAAAAGGCCATGTTGTAAATATTGACTTGAAGTATAGTATTCCCAACAGCGCTTCTCTTCGTACTGTCAAAACAGTAACGGCGTAAACATTGATTTGAAGTACAGTATTATAAACTTCACTTGTGTTCGTCCTGTCAAAAAGCCATGTTGTAAATATTGACTTGAAGTATAGTATTCCCAACAGCGCTTCTCTTCGTGCTGTCAAAACATCCTCGGCGTAATTATTGATTTTAAGTATAGTATTCCAATCTGCACTTGTCTTCGTCCTGTCAAAAGGCCTTGTTGTTAATATCGACTTGAAGTATAGTATTCCCAACAGCGCTTCTCTTCGTGCTGTCAAAACAGCCTCGGCGTAAACATTGATTTGAAGTATAGTATTCCAAACTGCACTTGTCTTCGTCCTGTCAAAAGGTCAGGGTATAAATATTGACTTGAAGCCTAGTATTCCCAACAGCGCTTCTCTTCGTACTGTCAAAACAGCCACGGCATAAATATTGATTTGAAGTATAGTATTCCAAACTGCACTTGTCTTCGTCCTGTCAAAAGATTACGTTATAAATATTGACTTGAAGTATAGTATTCCCAACAGCGCTTCTCTTCGTGCTGTCATAACAGCCACGACATAATTATTGATTTGAAGTATATTATTCCAAACTGCACTTGTCTTCGTCCTGTCAAAAGGTCAGGTTTTAAATATTGACTTGAAGTATATTATTCCCAACAGCGCTTCTCTTCGCGCTGTCAAAAGAACCACGGCGTAAATATTGATTTGAAGTATAGTATTCCAAACTGCACTTGTCTTCGACCTGTCACAAGGTCACGTTATAAATATTGACTTGAAGTATAGTATTCCCAACAGCGCTTCTCTTCGTGCTGTCAAAAGTGCCACGGCATAAATATTGATTTGAAGTATTTTTTATTTATTTTATTTACAGAATACTGCAGGCCCTTCTGGGCCCTAGCAGGAGGGGCAATACAGTGCAACATGAATATACAAAAAACACTGAACGAAGATTTAAAACACAAAGCAAAATAAGTTTGATGGCGTCAATCTTCTATTTTTTCAATGGAATCTATGTCACATAGTGCTGTTAAAGGTAAAGCATTCCATTCAGTTACGGTGCGAGGGAAGAAGGAGTATTTAAATAGGTTAGTTCTGGCGGTGAATGGAGTTAGTGAATCAGAGTGGCGATGTCTTGTTGGTCGTGGAGCGGAAAATGGCTTGACGTAGGGATCCGGGCACATTGACAACTTGTTATGTTTGAGAAGGAAAAGAAATTTTAATCTGAGAATTTTACGTCGTACCTGTAATGTTTGAATTCGGTGTGCTCGCATTATGGCAGTAGGTGAATCGGTTGAACGGTATTTTGAAATGATGAATAGAATGGCCTTGCGCTGGATCATTTCAAGCGCTTGAATGTTAGTTTTAGTAAATGGGTCCCAGACAATGCAAGCGTATTCTAACTTGGGTCTGATTAATGATGAATAGGCTAAAAATTTCAAGTCTGCAGGAGCATGCTTCAATTTGTGCTTGAGGACACAAAGTTTACGAAAACCTGATGCACATACGCTACCTATATGTTTGTTCCAGCTTAGATTATTAGTTATCGTCACGCCAAGATATTTATATTCAGTTACCTCCGAAAGTGGAAATGATGGAAGAGCGTAAGGGTATAAAAGGCTGTTTTTCTTTTTTGTTAATCTCATAAATACGGTTTTCTGAGCGTTAAGTTTCATGTCCCACTGGTTGCACCAATCCAGAATATTCTTTAGGTTTAAATTGAGTAATAGTTGGTCTTCACGACAAGTAATTACATTAAACAAAACACAGTCATCTGCAAATAGCCGGATTTGAACGGGATGAGTAACTACTTTTACAATGTCATTCACATATATTAAAAATAACAGGGGACCGAGGACACTTCCTTGGGGAACACCAGAAGAGACAGGCAGGCTGTTTGAATAGTGGTCGTCAATACTAACAAACTGCTGTCGGTTAGATAAGTAAGCTGAAACCCAGTTAACTATGAAGTTAGGAAGACCAACTTGTTTAAGCTTGTAAATTAATTTAGAATGGGAGACGAGGTCAAAAGCTTTACTAAAATCCATAAAAATAATATCAGCCTGGCCGGATTTATCAAGTACAGATGCAAAACTATGAACAACCGATGTTAGTTGAGTTACAGTAGAAAAGCCCTTCCTAAACCCGTGTTGAACGTTAGAAAGGATATTGTTATCGTCAAGAAAACCGATGATGTACTTGGCGATTATGTGTTCTAGTAATTTGCAACAGGTTGAAGTGAGAGAGATGGGACGGTAATTTGATATCAGTGATGCGTCCCCTTTCTTTAGAACAGGAACAACACGTGCAGTTTTCCACTCTGAAGGAATGACAGCTGATGAAAGAGATGCGCAAAAAATAACAACCAGAAACTCGGAAAGCTTTTCGGCATACCGGCGCAAGAAAGCGTTTGGAATTTTATCAGGGCCTGGCGATGCTTTAGTTTTCAGGTTTAGCAGCAATTCAACAATGCCAGGTCTTGATATCGTAATAGAAGGCATAGTGGAGGGCGTTTCAAAAGAATAATGTTCACCACTTGCATTAGCAAAGACACTGTGGAAGTAGCGGTTAAATTGCGTAGCAATATCATTTTTATCTGTGAGAGGCTTGCCGTCGTGCATTATTCGGTCAATAGGTTTTTTCTTTTTACATAAGTGGTTCCAAAATTTTTCAGGTGAAGTTCGAATGAAATTAGGCAGTCTGTATTCAAAGTAATGACGTTTAGCGGACCTCACAGCTGCATTAAGGGATATTTGAAAAGACTGAATAATGAAACGACTGGCGCCTCCACGCTTCAAACGTTTCACTTTTCTTTTCAATTGCAGGACTTCACGTGTGATCCAGGAAGAAGCTTTGCGAGACTTTATTATTTTATTAGGGACGAAGTTCTCAAGGCAGTGAGTGCACAATGTTTTAAATTTATTCCATAGCTCATCAGCATTACTGCCTCGGAAACTGCTGAGGCAAAAATCTAAATAATCCAACACGCTCTCATCTTTCGCACGCGAGAAGTCCTTTACATAGCACACTTTGGCCACAGGCTTTTTGCAAACAATATGAACAGGGAAGGAACAATATACCAAATCATGATCGGAAATTCCCTGCTCAATTGAAACATGGTAGTCACTAATAGATCGGCTTACAAAGATAAGGTCAAGTAGAGAAGAAGTAGAACCATGTACACGTGTTGTCTGCCTCACTACTTGCTGCAAGTCATGTCTCAACATAATATTAAATATGTGCTCTTCATGAGCAGCATGATCGGGATTGAGAAAGGGCTTGTCCCAGTTAATTGATGGAAGGTTTAAATCACCAATTAATAAGATTCTGTCATGATGAAAATCATTCATGAAATCAGACAGTTCACGTAGAAACTGCGGAGGGGAATTGGGAGCTCTGTAAACTGCAATTACTAAAAAGGACCGCCCAAAACAAGAAAGTTTTAACGCGAGGCTTTCATGCCTTTCAATTTGAGTTAGAAAAGAAGTGTCGATGCCATGTTTTACGAGTACGGCAACACCGCCTCCTCTGGTAGATCTGTCCCGACGGAACACCCGGTAAAGGGGAGGGAAAACATCTTCATCATCAATTCCTTCGTGCAGCCAAGTCTCTGTGATTACAACAATGTGTGGCTGATACCCTAGAATTATGGATTCAAGATGATCGCTTTTATTTACCACGCTGCGCGCATTTATGTTTAGAAGCCTGAGTTCCTTGATAAGCGGTGATGCGAGTCACTCTTTACTCTGCTCATTTCGTATCTTGATTCTGCAATTGTTGGCCTCATCCCACGCAAAAATCTGCCCGTCTATTTTTAGTTTATCATGCACCAGAATAGGCTTCTTGCCTTGATCCCTATCGATTTTTGTACTGTCCCATAAGAGTTTCCTTATTCTGAGCGTGTCACGCGAATAGTCATTTTGTACCGAATATTTGGTTCCTTTAAGCTTGCGGACATTCCGCATTACTTCTTGTTTTTCATTAAAGTCCTGGAAGAACAATATGACGGGTCGCTTTTTTCCAGCTTTGCCAATACGGTGTATTCTGGCGACTGAGTTGCATGTCACACCAAGCTTCTCTTGAAAAACCTCAGAAATAACTTTCTCCCTAAGGACAGATTCTGTTTCATCGCTGGCTTCATCTACCCCAAACACAACTAAGTTGGAACGCCTACTTCTGTCCTCCAAGTCAATAATTTTTTCCCGTAGGAAGGTGACTGTTCTTTCCAGGTTTTCTACACGGGTTGATTGGTCTTTTAATAGATCGAGCTGTTGGGTGAATTCGCAGAACATTTTTTCCATCTTCGCGTTATGCGCCCTTAATGCTGCCATTTCGTCTGTCAATTTTTGCTGTCCCAGAATCAGTTGCTTCAACATCTCTTGCGCGCTCATACTGTCAGAGTCTGTTTCGGGGCCAGGATTCAGTTCGACGTCACCACACAACATCAACTCGCACATTAGATATACATCACATGCGATACGAATGCACTGCTGGGGGCAAGGCAGAACCAGGATACCACGACAATCACTTTTAAATGTACAATAATAGGCACCAACCTGGGTTAGACAAAGGAACGGTGCGTAAGGCCACATGCCGCTGCCTGGTCTGCCGAGCCCACTGAAGTGAAATTCTTGCGGTCGGCTATTTAAAGGGATGTCCGGTGAGGTCACATGCTGATGCGGCGGCGCTGTAGGCGTGACGTACGTTGCCAGATTCATGACGTCATCAGGCTCTTGATGAAAGTTGTGCTGATAGTCCGCTCCGGCATGACCAAGCAGGAATACCTGGGTTAGACAAAGGAACGGTGCGTAAGGCCACATGCCGCTGCCTGGTCTGCCGAGCCCACTGAAGTGAAATTCTTGCGGTCGGCTATTTAAAGGGATGTCCGGTGAGGTCACATGCTGATGCGGCGGCGCTGTAGGCGTGACGTACGTTGCCAGATTCATGACGTCATCAGGCTCTTGATGAAAGTTGTGCTGATAGTCCGCTCCGGCATGACCAAGCAGGAATACCTGGGTTAGACAAAGGAACGGTGCGTAAGGCCACATGCCGCTGCCTGGTCTGCCGAGCCCACTTGTATTGCAAACTGCAGTTGTCTTCGTCCTGTCAAAAGGCCATGTTGTAAATATTGACTTGAAGTATAGTATTCCCAACAGCGCTTCTCTTCGTGCTGTCAAACAGCCTCCGCGTAAACATTGATTTGAAGTATAGTATTCCAAACTGCACTTGTCTTCGTTCTGTCAAAAGGTCAGGGTATAAATATTGACTTGAAGCATAGTATTCCCAACAGCGCTTCTCTTCGTACTGTCAAAACAGCCACGGCATAAATATTGATTTGAAGTATAGTATTCCAAACTGCACTTGTCCTCGTCCTGTCAAAAGATCACGTTATAAATATTGACTTGAAGTATAGTATTCCCAACAGCGCTTCTCTTCGTGCTGTCAAAACAGCCACGGCGAAATTATTGATTTGAAGTTTAGTATTCCAAACTGCACTTGTCTTCGTCCTGTCAGAAGGCCATGTTGTAAATATTGACTTGAAGTATGGTATTCCCAACAGCACTTCTCTTCGTGCTGTCAAAACAGCCACGGCGTAAAAATATATTTGAAGTATAGTATTCCAAACTGCACTTGTCTTCGTCCTGTAAAAAGGTCACGTTAGAAATATTGACTTGAAGTATAGTATTCCCAACAGCGCTTCTTTTTGTGCTGTCAAAACAGCCACGGCATAAATATAGATTTGAAGTATAGTTTTCCCAACTGCACTTGTCTTCGTCCTGTCAAAAGGTCACGTTATAAATAATGACTTGAAGTATAGTAATCCCAACAGCGCTTTTCTTTGTGCTGTCAAAACAGTCACGGCATAAATATTGATTTGAAGTATAGTATTCCAAACTACACTTGTCTTCATTCTATCAAAAGGCCATGTTATAAATATTTACTTGAAGTATAGTATTCCCAAAAGCGCTTCTCTTCGTGCTGTCAAAAGAGCCACGGCATAAATATTGATTTGAAGTATAGTATTCCAAACCGCACTTGTCTTCGTCCTGTCAAAAGGCCATGTTGAAAATATTGACTTGAAGTATAGTATTCCCCACAGCACTTCTCTTCGTGCTGTCAAAACAGCCACGGCGTAAAAACTGATTTGAAGTACAGTATTCAAACTGCACTTGTCTTCGTCCTGTCAAAAGGTCACGTTATAAATATTTACTTGAAGTATAGTATTCCAAACTACACTTGTCTTCGTCCTGTCAAAAGGCCATGTTGTAAATATTGACCTGAAGTATAGTATTCCCAACAGCGCTTCTCTTCGTGCTGTCAAAACATCCTCGGCGTAATTATTGATTTTAAGTATAGTATTCCAATCTGCACTTGTCTTCGTCCTGTCAAAAGGCCATGTTGTAAATATTGACTTGAAGTATAGTATTCCCAACAGCGCTTCTCTTCGTGCTGTCAAAACAGCCACGGCATAAATATTGATTTGAAGTATAGTATTCCAAACTGCCCTGGTTTTCGTCCTGAAAAAAGGCCATGTTGTAAATATTGATATGAAGTATAGTATTCCAAACTGCACTTGCCTTCGTCCTGTCAAAAGGTCGAGTTATAAATAATGACTGGAAGTATAGTATTCCCAACAGCGCTTATCTTCGTGCTGTCAAAACAGCCACGGCGTAAATATTGATTTGAAGTATAGTATTCCAAACTGCACTTGTCTTCGTCCTGTCAAAAGGCCATGTTGTAAATATTGACTTGAAGTATAGTAGTCCCAACAGCGCTTCTCTTCGTACTGTGAAAACAGCCATGGCGTAAACATTGATTTGAAGTATATTATTCCAAACTGGACTTGTCTTCGTCCTGTCCAAAGGTCACGTTATAAATATTGACTTGAAGTATAGTATACTCAACAGCGCTTCTCTTCGTGCTGTCAAAACAGCCACGGCGTAAATATTGATTTGAAGTATAGTATTCCAAACTCCCCTTGTCTTCTCAAAAGGTCACGTTATAAATATTGACTTGAACTATAGTATTTCCAAGAGCGCTTCTCTTCGTGCTGTCAAAACAGCCAAGGCGCAATTATTGATTTGAAGTATAGTATTCCAAACTGCACTTGTCTTCGTCCTGTCAGAAGGCCATGTTGTAAATATTGACTTGAAGTATAGTATTCCCAACAGCAATTCTCTTCGTGCTGTCAAAACAGCCACGGCGTAAAAATATATTTGAAGTATATTATTCCAAACTGCACTTGTCTTCGTCCTGTCAAAAGGTCACGTTAGAAATATTTACTTGAAGTATAGTATTCCCAACAGCGCTTCTCTTTGTGCTGTCAAAACAGCCACGGCATAAATATAGATTTGAAGTATAGTTTTCCCAACTGCACTTGTCTTCGTCCTGTCAAAAGGTCACGTTATATATAATGACTTGAAGTATAGTAATCCCAACAGCGCTTCACTTTGTGCTGTCAAAACAGTCACGGCATAAATATTGATTTGAAGTATAGTATTCCAAACTACACTTGTCTTCATTCTATCAAAAGGCCATGTTATAAATATTTACTTGAAGTATAGTATTCCCAAAAGCGCTTCTCTTCGTGCTGTCAAAAGAGCCACGGCATAAATATTGATTTGAAGTATAGTATTCCAAACCGCACTTGTCTTCGTCCTGTCAAAACGCCATGTTGAAAATATTGACTTGAAGTATAGTATTTCCCACAGCACTTCTCTTCGTGCTGTCAAAACAGCCACGGCGTAAAAATTGATTTGAAGTACAGTATTCCAAACTGCACTTGTCTTCGTCCTGTCAAAAGGTCACGTTATAAATATTGACTTGAAGTATAGTATTCCAAACTACACTTGTCTTTGTCCTGTCAAAAGGCCATGTTGTAAATATTGACCTGAAGTATAGTATTCCCAACAGCGCTTCTCTTCGTGCTGTCAAAACATCCTCGGCGTAATTATTGACTTTAAGTATAGTATTCCAATCTGCACTTGTTTTCGTCCTGTCAAAAGGCCATGTTATAAATATTGACTTGAAGTATAGTATTCCCAAAAGCGCTTCTGTTCGTGCTGTCAAAACAGCCACGGCGTAAATATTGATTTGAAGTATAGTATTCCAAACTGCACTTGTCTTCGTCCTGTCAAAAGGTAACGTTATAAATATTGACTTGAAGTATAGTATTCCCAACAGCGCTTCTCTTCGTGCTGTCAAAACATCCTCGGCGTAATTATTGATTTTAAGTATAGTATTCCAATCTGCACTTGTCTTCGTCCTGTCAAAAGGCCATGTTGTAAATATTGACTTGAAGTATAGTATTCCCAACAGCGCTTCTCTTGGTGCTGTCAAAACCGCCACGGCATAAATATTGATATGAAGTATAGTATTCCAAACTGCACTTGTCTTCGTCCTGTCAAAAGGTCGCGTTATAAATATTGACTTGAAGTATAGTATTCCCCACAGCACTTCTCTTCGTGCTGTCAAAACAGCCACGGCGTAAAAATTGATTTGAAGTACAGTATTCAAACTGCACTTGTCTTCGTCCTGTCAAAAGGTCACGTTATAAATATTTACTTGAAGTATAGTATTCCAAACTACACTTTTCTTCGTCCTGTCAAAAGGCCATGTTGTAAATATTGACCTGAAGTATAGTATTCCCAACAGCGCTTCTCTTCGTGCTGTCAAAACATCCTCGGCGTGATTATTGATTTTAAGTATAGTATTCCAATCTGCACTTGTCTTCGTCCTGTCAAAAGGCCATGTTGTAAATATTGACTTGAAGTATAGTATTCCCAACAGCGCTTCTCTTCGTGCTGTCAAAACAGCCACGGCATAAATATTGATTTGAAGTATAGTATTCCAAACTGCCCTGGTTTTCGTCCTGAAAAAAGGCCATGTTGTAAATATTGATATGAAGTATAGTATTCCAAACTGCACTTGTCTTCGTCCTGTCAAAAGGTCGAGTTATAAATATTGACTGGAAGTATAGTATTCCCAACAGCGCTTATCTTCGTGCTGTCAAAACAGCCACGGCGTAAATATTGATTTGAAGTATAGTATTCCAAACTGCACTTGTCTTCGTCCTGTCAAAAGGCCATGTTGTAAATATTCACTTGAAGTATAGTAGTCCCAACAGCGCTTCTCTTCGTACTGTGAAAACAGCCATGGCGTAAACATTGATTTGAAGTATATTATTCCAAACTGGACTTGTCTTCGTCCTGTCCAAAGGTCACGTTATAAATATTGACTTGAAGTATAGTATACTCAACAGCGCTTCTCTTCGTGCTGTCAAAACAGCGCGGCGTAAATATTGATTTGAAGTATAGTATTCCAAACTGCCCTTGTCTTCTCAAAAGGTCACGTTATAAATATTGACTTGAACTATAGTATTTCCAAGAGCGCTTCTCTTCGTGCTGTCAAAACAGCCAAGGCGAAATTATTAATTTGAAGTATAGTATTCCAAACTGCACTTGTCTTCGTCCTGTCAGAAGGCCATGTTGTAAATATTTACTTGAAGTATAGTATTCCCAACAGCAATTCTCTTCGTGCTGTCAAAACAGCCACGGCGTAAGAATATATTTGAAGTATATTATTCCAAACTGCACTTGTCTTCGTCCTGTCAAAAGGTCACGTTAGAAATATTTACTTGAAGTATAGTATTCCCAACAGCGCTTCTCTTTGTGCTGTCAAAACAGCCACGGCATAAATATAGATTTGAAGTATAGTTTTCCCAACTGCACTTGTCTTCGTCCTGTCAAAAGGTCACGTTATAAATAATGACTTGAAGTATAGTAATCCCAACAGCGCTTCTCTTTGTGCTGTCAAAACAGTCACGGCATAAATATTGATTTGAAGTATAGTATTCCAAACTACACTTGTCTTCATTCTATCAAAAGGCCATGTTTTAAATATTTACTTGAAGTATAGTATTCCCAAAAGCGCTTCTCTTCGTGCTGTCAAAAGAGCCATGGCATAAATATTGATTTGAAGTATAGTATTCCAAACCGCACTTGTCTTCGTCCTGTCAAAACGCCATGTTGAAAATATTGACTTGAAGTATAGTATTCCCCACAGCACTTCTCTTCGTGCTGTCAAAACAGCCACGGCGTAAAAATTGATTTGAAGTACAGTATTCCAAACTGCACTTGTCTTCGTCCTGTCAAAAGGTCACGTTATAAATATTGACTTGATGTATAGTATTCCATACTACACTTGTCTTCGTCCTGTCAAAAGGCCATGTTGTAAATATTGACCTGAAATATAGTATTCCCAACAGCGCTTCTCTTCGTGCTGTCAAAACATCCTCGGCGTAATTATTGATTTTAAGTATAGTATTCCAATATGCACTTGTCTTCGTCCTGTCAAAAGGCCATGTTGTAAATATTGACTTGAAGTATAGTATTCCCAACAGCGCTTCTCTTCGTGCTGTTTAAACAGCCACGGCATAAATATTGATTTGAAATATAGTATTCCAAACTGCCCTGGTTTTCGTCCTGCCAAAAGGCCATGTTGTAAATATTGATATGAAGTATAGTATTCCAAACTGCACTTGTCTTCGTCCTGTCAAAAGGTCGTGTTATAAATATTGACTGGAATTATAGTATTCCCAACAGCGCTTATCTTCGTGCTGTCAAAACAGCCACGGCCTAAATATTGATTTGAAGTATAGTATTCCAAACTGCACTTGTCTTCGTCCTGTCAAAAGGCCATGTTGTAAATATTGACTTGAAGTATAGTATTCCCAACAGCGCTTCTCTTCGTACTGTCAAAACAGCCACGGCGTAAATATTGATTTGAAGTATAGTATTCCAAACTACACTTGTCTTCGTCCTGTCAAAAGGCCTTGTTGTTAATATCGACTTGAAGTATAGTATTCCAAACAGCGCTTCTCTTCGTGCTGTCAAAACAGCCTCGGCGTAAACATTGATTTGAAGTATAGTATTCCAAACTGCACTTGTCTTCGTCCTGTCAAAAGGTCAGGGTATAAATATTGACTTGAAGCCTAGTATTCCCAACAGCGCTTCTCTTCGTACTGTCAAAACAGCCACGGCATAAATATTGATTTGAAGTATAGTATTCCAAATTGCACTTGTCTTCGTCCTGTCAAAAGATTACGTTATAAATATTGACTTGAAGTATAGTATTCCCAACAGCGCTTCTCTTCGTGCTGTCATAACAGCCACGACATAATTATTGATTTGAAGTATATTATTCCAAACTGCACTTGTCTTCGTCCTGTCAAAAGGTCACGTTATAAATATTGACTTGAAGTATATTATTCCCAACAGCGCTTCTCTTCGCGCTGTCAAAAGAACCACGGCGTAAATATTGATTTGAAGTATAGTATTCCAAACTGCACTTGTCTTCGACCTGTCAAAAGGTCACGTTATAAATATTGACTTGAAGTATAGTATTCCCAACAGCGCTTCTCTTCGTGCTGTCAAAAGTGCCACGGCATAAATATTGATTTGAAGTATAGTATTGCAAACTGCACTTGTCTTCATCCTGTGAAAAGCCCGTGTTGTAAATATTGACTTGAAGTATAGTATTGCCAACAGCGCTTCTCTTCGTGCTGTCAGAACAGCCACGGCATAATTATTGATTTGAAGTATAGTGTTTCAAACTGCACTTGTCTTCGTCCTGTCAAAAGGTCGAGTTATAAATATTGACTGGAAGTATAGTATTCCCAACAGCGCTTATCTTCGTGCTGTCAAAACAGCCACGGCGTAAATATTGATTTGAAGTATAGTATTCCAAACTGCACTTGTCTTCGTCCTGTCAAAAGGCCATGTTGTAAATATTGACTTGAAGTATAGTATTCCCAACAGCGCTTCTCTTCGTGCTGTCAAAACATCCTCGGCGTAATTATTGATTTTAAGTATAGTATTCCAATCTGCACTTGTCTTCGTCCTGTCAAAAGGCCATGTTGTAAATATTGACTTGAAGTATAGTATTCCCAACAGCGCTTCTCTTGGTGCTGTCAAAACCGCCACGGCATAAATATTGATATGAAGTATAGTATTCCAAACTGCACTTGTCTTCGTCCTGTCAAAAGGTCGCGTTATAAATATTGACTGAAAGTATAGTATTCCCAACAGCGCTTATCTTCGTGCTGTCAAAACAGTCACGGCATAAATATTGATTTGAAGTATAGTATTCCAAACTACACTTGTCTTCATTCTATCAAAAGGCCATGTTATAAATATTTACTTGAAGTATAGTATTCCCAAAAGCGTTTCTCTTCGTGCTGTCAAAAGAGCCACGGCATAAATATTGATTTGAAGTATAGTATTCCAAACCGCACTTGTCTTCGTCCTGTTAAAAGGCCATGTTGAAAATATTGACGTGAAGCATAGTATTCCCAACAGCACTTCTCTTCGTGCTGTCAAAACAGCCACGGCATAAAAATTGATTTGAAGTACAGTATTATAAACTTCACTTGTGTTCGTCCTGTCAAAAAGCCATGTTGTAAATATTGACTTGAAGTATAGTATTCCCAACAGCGCTTCTCTTCGTGCTGTCAAAACATCCTCGGCGTAATTATTGATTTTAAGTATAGTATTCCAATCTGCACTTGTCTTCGTCCTGTCAAAAGGCCATGTTGTAAATATTGACTTGAAGTATAGTATTCCCAACAGCGCTTCTCTTCGTGCTGTCAAAACAGCCATGGCATAAATATTGATTTGAAGTATAGTATTCCAAACTGCCCTGGTTTTCGTCCTGCCAAAAGGCCATGTTGTAAATATTGATATGAAGTATAGTATTCCAAACTGCACTTGTCTTCGTCCTGTCAAAAGGTCGAGTTATAAATATTGAATGGAAGTATAGTATTCCCAACAGCGCTTATCTTCGTGCTGTCAAAACAGCCACGGCGTAAATATTGATTTGAAGTATAGTATTCCAAACTGCACTTGTCTTCGTCCTGTCAAGAGGCCATGTTGTAAATATTGACTTGAAGTATAGTATTCCCAACAGCGCTTCTCTTCGTACTGTCAAAACAGCCATGGCGTAAACATTGATTTGAAGTATATTATTCCAAACTGGACTTGTCTTCGTCCTGTCCAAAGGTCACGTTATAAATATTGACTTGAAGTATAGTATACCCAACAGCGCTTCTCTTCGTGCTGTCAAAACAGCCACGGCGTAAATATTGATTTGAAGTATAGTATTCCAAACTGCCCTTGTCTTCTTCTCAAAAGGTCACGTTATAAATATTGACTTGAACTATAGTATTTCCAAGAGCGCTTCTCTTCGTGCTGTCAAAACAGCCACGGCGAAATTATTGATTTGAAGTATAGTATTCCAAACTGCACTTGTCTTCGTCCTGTCAGAAGACCATGTTGTAAATATTGACTTGAAGTATAGTATTCCCAACAACACTTCTCTTCGTGCTGTCAAAACAGCCACGGCGTAAAAATATGTTTGAAGTATAGTCTTCCAAACTGCACTTGTCTTCTTCTCAAAAGGTCACGTTATAAATATTGACTTGAAGTATAGTATTCCCAACAGCGCTTCTCTTTGTGCTGTCAAAACAGCCACGGCATAAATATAGATTTGAAGTATAGTTTTCCCAACTGCACTTGTCTTCGTCCTGTCAAAAGGTCACGTTATAAATAATGACTTGAAGTATAGTAATCCCAACAGCGCTTCTCCTTGTGCTGTCAAAACAGTCACGGCATAAATATTGATTTGAAGTATAGTATTCCAAACTGGACTTGTCTTCGTCCTGTCCAAAGGTCACGTTATAAATATTGACTTGAAGTATAGTATACCCAACAGCGCTTCTCTTCGTGCTGTCAAAACAGCCATGGCGTAAATATTGATTTGAAGTATAGTATTCCAAACTGCCCTTGTCTTCTTCTCAAAAGGTCACGTTATAAATATTGACTTGAACTATAGTATTTCCAAGAGCGCTTCTCTTCGTGCTGTCAAAACAGCCACGGCGAAATCATTGATTTGAAGTATAGTATTCCAAACTGCACTTGTCTTCGTCCTGTCAGAAGGCCATGTTGTAAATATTGACTTGAAGTATAGTATTCCCAACAACACTTCTCTTCGTGCTGTCAAAACAGCCACGGCGTAAAAATATATTTGAAGTATAGTATTCCAAACTGCCCTGGTTTTCGTCCTGCCAAAAGGCCATGTTGTAAATATTGATATGAAGTATAGTATTCCAAACTGCACTTGTCTTCGTCCTGTCAAAAGGTCGCGTTATAAATATTGACTGGAAGTATAGTATTCCCAACAGCGCTTATCTTCGTGCTGTCAAAACAGCCACGGCCTAAATATTGATTTGAAGTATAGTATTCCAAACTGCACTTGTCTTCGTCCTGTCAAAAGGCCATGTTGTAAATATTGACTTGAAGTATAGTATTCCCAACAGCGCTTCTCTTCGTACTGTCAAAACAGTAACGGCGTAAACATTGATTTGAAGTATATTATTCCAAACTGCACTTGTCTTCGTCCTGTCAAAAGGCCATGTTGTAAATATTGACTTGAAGTATAGTATTCCCAACAGCGCTTTTTTTCGTGCTGTCAAAACAGCCACGGCATAAATATTGATTTCAAGTATAGTATTCCAAACTGCACTTGTCTTCGTCCTGTCAAAAGGCCTTGTTGTTAATATCGACTTGAAGTATAGTATTCCCAACAGCGCTTCTCTTCGTGCTGTCAAAACAGCCTCGGCGTAAACATTGATTTGAAGTATAGTATTCCAAACTGCACTTGTCTTCGTCCTGTCAAAAGGTCAGGGTATAAATATTGACTTGAAGCCTAGTATTCCCAACAGCGCTTCTCTTCGTACTGTCAAAACAGCCACGGCATAAATATTGATTTGAAGTATAGTATTCCAAACTGCACTTGTCTTCGTCCTGTCAAAAGATTACGTTATAAATATTGACTTGAAGTATAGTATTCCCAACAGCGCTTCTCTTCGTGCTGTCATAACAGCCACGACATAATTATTGATTTGAAGTATATTATTCCAAACTGCACTTGTCTTCGTCCTGTCAAAAGGTCAGGTTTTAAATATTGACTTGAAGTATATTATTCCCAACAGCGCTTCTCTTCGCGCTGTCAAAAGAACCACGGCGTAAATATTGATTTGAAGTATAGTATTCCAAACTGCACTTGTCTTCGACCTGTCACAAGGTCACGTTATAAATATTGACTTGAAGTATAGTATTCCCAACAGCGCTTCTCTTCGTGCTGTCAAAAGTGCCACGGCATAAATATTGATTTGAAGTATTTTTTATTTATTATATTTACAGAATACTGCAGGCCCTTCTGGGCCCTAGCAGGAGGGGCAATACAGTGCAACATGAATATACAAAAAACACTGAACGAAGATTTAAAACACAAAGCAAAATAAGTTTGATGGCGTCAATCTTCTATTTTTTCAATGGAATCTATGTCACATAGTGCTGTTAAAGGTAAAGCATTCCATTCAGTTACGGTGCGAGGGAAGAAGGAGTATTTAAATAGGTTAGTTCTGGCGGTGAATGGAGTTAGTGAATCAGAGTGGCGATGTCTTGTTGGTCGTGGAGCGGAAAATGGCTTGACGTAGGGATCCGGGCACATTGACAACTTGTTATGTTTGAGAAGGAAAAGAAATTTTAATCTGAGAATTTTACGTCGTACCTGTAATGTTTGAATTCGGTGTGCTCGCATTATGGCAGTAGGTGAATCGGTTGAACGGTATTTTGAAATGATGAATCGAATGGCCTTGCGCTGGATCATTTCAAGCGCTTGAATGTTAGTTTTAGTAAATGGGTCCCAGACAATGCAAGCGTATTCTAACTTGGGTCTGATTAATGATGAATAGGCTAAAAATTTCAAGTCTGCAGGAGCATGCTTCAATTTGTGCTTGAGGACACAAAGTTTACGAAAACCTGATGCACATACGCTACCTATATGTTTGTTCCAGCTTAGATTATTAGTTATCGTCACGCCAAGATATTTATATTCAGTTACCTCCGAAAGTGGAAATGATGGAAGAGCGTAAGGGTATAAAAGGCTGTTTTTCTTTTTTGTTAATCTCATAAATACGGTTTTCTGAGCGTTAAGTTTCATGTCCCACTGGTTGCACCAATCCAGAATATTCTTTAGGTTTAAATTGAGTAATAGTTGGTCTTCACGACAAGTAATTACATTAAACAAAACACAGTCATCTGCAAATAGCCGGATTTGAACGGGATGAGTAACTACTTTTACAATGTCATTCACATATATTAAAAATAACAGGGGACCGAGGACACTTCCTTGGGGAACACCAGAAGAGACAGGCAGGCTGTTTGAATAGTGGTCGTCAATACTAACAAACTGCTGTCGGTTAGATAAGTAAGCTGAAACCCAGTTAACTATGAAGTTAGGAAGACCAACTTGTTTAAGCTTGTAAATTAATTTAGAATGGGAGACGAGGTCAAAAGCTTTACTAAAATCCATAAAAATAATATCAGCCTGGCCGGATTTATCAAGTACAGATGCAAAACTATGAACAACCGATGTTAGTTGAGTTACAGTAGAAAAGCCCTTCCTAAACCCGTGTTGAACGTTAGAAAGGATATTGTTATCGTCAAGAAAACCGATGATGTACTTGGCGATTATGTGTTCTAGTAATTTGCAACAGGTTGAAGTGAGAGAGATGGGACGGTAATTTGATATCAGTGATGCGTCCCCTTTCTTTAGAACAGGAACAACACGTGCAGTTTTCCACTCTGAAGGAATGACAGCTGATGAAAGAGATGCGCAAAAAATAACAACCAGAAACTCGGAAAGCTTTTCGGCATACCGGCGCAAGAAAGCGTTTGGAATTTTATCAGGGCCTGGCGATGCTTTAGTTTTCAGGTTTAGCAGCAATTCAACAATGCCAGGTCTTGATATCGTAATAGAAGGCATAGTGGAGGGCGTTTCAAAAGAATAATGTTCACCACTTGCATTAGCAAAGACACTGTGGAAGTAGCGGTTAAATTGCGTAGCAATATCATTTTTATCTGTGAGAGGCTTGCCGTCGTGCATTATTCGGTCAATAGGTTTTTTCTTTTTACATAAGTGGTTCCAAAATTTTTCAGGTGAAGTTCGAATGAAATTAGGCAGTCTGTATTCAAAGTAATGACGTTTAGCGGACCTCACAGCTGCATTAAGGGATATTTGAAAAGACTGAATAATGAAACGACTGGCGCCTCCACGCTTCAAACGTTTCACTTTTCTTTTCAATTGCAGGACTTCACGTGTGATCCAGGGAGAAGCTTTGCGAGACTTTATTATTTTATTAGGGACGAAGTTCTCAAGGCAGTGAGTGCACAATGTTTTAAATTTATTCCATAGCTCATCAGCATTACTGCCTCGGAAACTGCTGAGGCAAAAATCTAAATAATCCAACACGCTCTCATCTTTCGCACGCGAGAAGTCCTTTACATAGCACACTTTGGCCACAGGCTTTTTGCAAACAATATGGACAGGGAAGGAACAATATACCAAATCATGATCGGAAATTCCCTGCTCAATTGAAACATGGTAGTCACTAATAGATCGGCTTACAAAGATAAGGTCAAGTAGAGAAGAAGTAGAACCATGTACACGTGTTGTCTGCCTCACTACTTGCTGCAAGTCATGTCTCAACATAATATTAAATATGTGCTCTTCATGAGCAGCATGATCGGGATTGAGAAAGGGCTTGTCCCAGTTAATTGATGGAAGGTTTAAATCACCAATTAATAAGATTCTGTCATGATGAAAATCATTCATGAAATCAGACAGTTCACGTAGAAACTGCGGAGGGGAATTGGGAGCTCTGTAAACTGCAATTACTAAAAAGGACCGCCCAAAACAAGAAAGTTTTAACGCGAGGCTTTCATGCCTTTCAATTTGAGTTAGAAAAGAAGTGTCGATGCCATGTTTTACGAGTACGGCAACACCGCCTCCTCTGGTAGATCTGTCCCGACGGAACACCCGGTAAAGGGGAGGGAAAACATCTTCATCATCAATTCCTTCGTGCAGCCAAGTCTCTGTGATTACAACAATGTGTGGCTGATACCCTAGAATTATGGATTCAAGATGATCGCTTTTATTTACCACGCTGCGCGCATTTATGTTTAGAAGCCTGAGTTCCTTGATAAGCGGTGATGCGAGTCACTCTTTACTCTGCTCATTTCGTATCTTGATTCTGCAATTGTTGGCCTCATCCCACGCAAAAATCTGCCCGTCTATTTTTAGTTTATCATGCACCAGAATAGGCTTCTTGCCTTGATCCCTATCGATTTTTGTACTGTCCCATAAGAGTTTCCTTATTCTGAGCGTGTCACGCGAATAGTCATTTTGTACCGAATATTTGGTTCCTTTAAGCTTGCGGACATTCCGCATTACTTCTTGTTTTTCATTAAAGTCCTGGAAGAACAATATGACGGGTCGCTTTTTTCCAGCTTTGCCAATACGGTGTATTCTGGCGACTGAGTTGCATGTCACACCAAGCTTCTCTTGAAAAACCTCAGAAATAACTTTCTCCCTAAGGACAGATTCTGTTTCATCGCTGGCTTCATCTACCCCAAACACAACTAAGTTGGAACGCCTACTTCTGTCCTCCAAGTCAATAATTTTTTCCCGTAGGAAGGTGACTGTTCTTTCCAGGTTTTCTACACGGGTTGATTGGTCTTTTAATAGATCGAGCTGTTGGGTGAATTCGCAGAACATTTTTTCCATCTTCGCGTTATGCGCCCTTAATGCTGCCATTTCGTCTGTCAATTTTTGCTGTCCCAGAATCAGTTGCTTCAACATCTCTTGCGCGCTCATACTGTCAGAGTCTGTTTCGGGGCCAGGATTCAGTTCGACGTCACCACACAACATCAACTCGCACATTAGATATACATCACATGCGATACGAATGCACTGCTGGGGGCAAGGCAGAACCAGGATACCACGACAATCACTTTTAAATGTACAATAATAGGCACCAACCTGGGTTAGACAAAGGAACGGTGCGTAAGGCCACATGCCGCTGCCTGGTCTGCCGAGCCCACTGAAGTGAAATTCTTGCGGTCGGCTATTTAAAGGGATGTCCGGTGAGGTCACATGCTGATGCGGCGGCGCTGTAGGCGTGACGTACGTTGCCAGATTCATGACGTCATCAGGCTCTTGATGAAAGTTGTGCTGATAGTCCGCTCCGGCATGACCAAGCAGGAATACCTGGGTTAGACAAAGGAACGGTGCGTAAGGCCACATGCCGCTGCCTGGTCTGCCGAGCCCACTGAAGTGAAATTCTTGCGGTCGGCTATTTAAAGGGATGTCCGGTGAGGTCACATGCTGATGCGGCGGCGCTGTAGGCGTGACGTACGTTGCCAGATTCATGACGTCATCAGGCTCTTGATGAAAGTTGTGCTGATAGTCCGCTCCGGCATGACCAAGCAGGAATACCTGGGTTAGACAAAGGAACGGTGCGTAAGGCCACATGCCGCTGCCTGGTCTGCCGAGCCCACTTGTATTGCAAACTGCAGTTGTCTTCGTCCTGTCAAAAGGCCATGTTGTAAATATTGACTTGAAGTATAGTATTCCCAACAGCGCTTCTCTTCGTGCTGTCAAACAGCCTCCGCGTAAACATTGATTTGAAGTATAGTATTCCAAACTGCACTTGTCTTCGTTCTGTCAAAAGGTCAGGGTATAAATATTGACTTGAAGCATAGTATTCCCAACAGCGCTTCTCTTCGTACTGTCAAAACAGCCACGGCATAAATATTGATTTGAAGTATAGTATTCCAAACTGCACTTGTCCTCGTCCTGTCAAAAGATCACGTTATAAATATTGACTTGAAGTATAGTATTCCCAACAGCGCTTCTCTTCGTGCTGTCAAAACAGCCACGGCGAAATTATTGATTTGAAGTTTAGTATTCCAAACTGCACTTGTCTTCGTCCTGTCAGAAGGCCATGTTGTAAATATTGACTTGAAGTATGGTATTCCCAACAGCACTTCTCTTCGTGCTGTCAAAACAGCCACGGCGTAAAAATATATTTGAAGTATAGTATTCCAAACTGCACTTGTCTTCGTCCTGTAAAAAGGTCACGTTAGAAATATTGACTTGAAGTATAGTATTCCCAACAGCGCTTCTTTTTGTGCTGTCAAAACAGCCACGGCATAAATATAGATTTGAAGTATAGTTTTCCCAACTGCACTTGTCTTCGTCCTGTCAAAAGGTCACGTTATAAATAATGACTTGAAGTATAGTAATCCCAACAGCGCTTTTCTTTGTGCTGTCAAAACAGTCACGGCATAAATATTGATTTGAAGTATAGTATTCCAAACTACACTTGTCTTCATTCTATCAAAAGGCCATGTTATAAATATTTACTTGAAGTATAGTATTCCCAAAAGCGCTTCTCTTCGTGCTGTCAAAAGAGCCACGGCATAAATATTGATTTGAAGTATAGTATTCCAAACCGCACTTGTCTTCGTCCTGTCAAAAGGCCATGTTGAAAATATTGACTTGAAGTATAGTATTCCCCACAGCACTTCTCTTCGTGCTGTCAAAACAGCAACGGCGTAAAAACTGATTTGAAGTACAGTATTCAAACTGCACTTGTCTTCGTCCTGTCAAAAGGTCACGTTATAAATATTTACTTGAAGTATAGTATTCCAAACTACACTTGTCTTCGTCCTGTCAAAAGGCCATGTTGTAAATATTGACCTGAAGTATAGTATTCCCAACAGCGCTTCTCTTCGTGCTGTCAAAACATCCTCGGCGTAATTATTGATTTTAAGTATAGTATTCCAATCTGCACTTGTCTTCGTCCTGTCAAAAGGCCATGTTGTAAATATTGACTTGAAGTATAGTATTCCCAACAGCGCTTCTCTTCGTGCTGTCAAAACAGCCACGGCATAAATATTGATTTGAAGTATAGTATTCCAAACTGCCCTGGTTTTCGTCCTGAAAAAAGGCCATGTTGTAAATATTGATATGAAGTATAGTATTCCAAACTGCACTTGCCTTCGTCCTGTCAAAAGGTCGAGTTATAAATAATGACTGGAAGTATAGTATTCCCAACAGCGCTTATCTTCGTGCTGTCAAAACAGCCACGGCGTAAATATTGATTTGAAGTATAGTATTCCAAACTGCACTTGTCTTCGTCCTGTCAAAAGGCCATGTTGTAAATATTGACTTGAAGTATAGTAGTCCCAACAGCGCTTCTCTTCGTACTGTGAAAACAGCCATGGCGTAAACATTGATTTGAAGTATATTATTCCAAACTGGACTTGTCTTCGTCCTGTCCAAAGGTCACGTTATAAATATTGACTTGAAGTATAGTATACTCAACAGCGCTTCTCTTCGTGCTGTCAAAACAGCCACGGCGTAAATATTGATTTGAAGTATAGTATTCCAAACTGCCCTTGTCTTCTCAAAAGGTCACGTTATAAATATTGACTTGAACTATAGTATTTCCAAGAGCGCTTCTCTTCGTGCTGTCAAAACAGCCAAGGCGAAATTATTGATTTGAAGTATAGTATTCCAAACTGCACTTGTCTTCGTCCTGTCAGAAGGCCATGTTGTAAATATTGACTTGAAGTATAGTATTCCCAACAGCAATTCTCTTCGTGCTGTCAAAACAGCCACGGCGTAAAAATATATTTGAAGTATATTATTCCAAACTGCACTTGTCTTCGTCCTGTCAAAAGGTCACGTTAGAAATATTTACTTGAAGTATAGTATTCCCAACAGCGCTTCTCTTTGTGCTGTCAAAACAGCCACGGCATAAATATAGATTTGAAGTATAGTTTTCCCAACTGCACTTGTCTTCGTCCTGTCAAAAGGTCACGTTATATATAATGACTTGAAGTATAGTAATCCCAACAGCGCTTCACTTTGTGCTGTCAAAACAGTCACGGCATAAATATTGATTTGAAGTATAGTATTCCAAACTACACTTGTCTTCATTCTATCAAAAGGCCATGTTATAAATATTTACTTGAAGTATAGTATTCCCAAAAGCGCTTCTCTTCGTGCTGTCAAAAGAGCCACGGCATAAATATTGATTTGAAGTATAGTATTCCAAACCGCACTTGTCTTCGTCCTGTCAAAACGCCATGTTGAAAATATTGACTTGAAGTATAGTATTTCCCACAGCACTTCTCTTCGTGCTGTCAAAACAGCCACGGCGTAAAAATTGATTTGAAGTACAGTATTCCAAACTGCACTTGTCTTCGTCCTGTCAAAAGGTCACGTTATAAATATTGACTTGAAGTATAGTATTCCAAACTACACTTGTCTTTGTCCTGTCAAAAGGCCATGTTGTAAATATTGACCTGAAGTATAGTATTCCCAACAGCGCTTCTCTTCGTGCTGTCAAAACATCCTCGGCGTAATTATTGACTTTAAGTATAGTATTCCAATCTGCACTTGTTTTCGTCCTGTCAAAAGGCCATGTTATAAATATTGACTTGAAGTATAGTATTCCCAAAAGCGCTTCTGTTCGTGCTGTCAAAACAGCCACGGCGTAAATATTGATTTGAAGTATAGTATTCCAAACTGCACTTGTCTTCGTCCTGTCAAAAGGTAACGTTATAAATATTGACTTGAAGTATAGTATTCCCAACAGCGCTTCTCTTCGTGCTGTCAAAACATCCTCGGCGTAATTATTGATTTTAAGTATAGTATTCCAATCTGCACTTGTCTTCGTCCTGTCAAAAGGCCATGTTGTAAATATTGACTTGAAGTATAGTATTCCCAACAGCGCTTCTCTTGGTGCTGTCAAAACCGCCACGGCATAAATATTGATATGAAGTATAGTATTCCAAACTGCACTTGTCTTCGTCCTGTCAAAAGGTCGCGTTATAAATATTGACTTGAAGTATAGTATTCCCCACAGCACTTCTCTTCGTGCTGTCAAAACAGCCACGGCGTAAAAATTGATTTGAAGTACAGTATTCAAACTGCACTTGTCTTCGTCCTGTCAAAAGGTCACGTTATAAATATTTACTTGAAGTATAGTATTCCAAACTACACTTTTCTTCGTCCTGTCAAAAGGCCATGTTGTAAATATTGACCTGAAGTATAGTATTCCCAACAGCGCTTCTCTTCGTGCTGTCAAAACATCCTCGGCGTGATTATTGATTTTAAGTATAGTATTCCAATCTGCACTTGTCTTCGTCCTGTCAAAAGGCCATGTTGTAAATATTGACTTGAAGTATATTATTCACAACAGCGCTTCTCTTCGTGCTGTCAAAACAGCCACGGCATAAATATTGATTTGAAGTATAGTATTCCAAACTGCCCTGGTTTTCGTCCTGAAAAAAGGCCATGTTGTAAATATTGATATGAAGTATAGTATTCCAAACTGCACTTGTCTTCGTCCTGTCAAAAGGTCGAGTTATAAATATTGACTGGAAGTATAGTATTCCCAACAGCGCTTATCTTCGTGCTGTCAAAACAGCCACGGCGTAAATATTGATTTGAAGTATAGTATTCCAAACTGCACTTGTCTTCGTCCTATAGTATAGTAGTCCCAACAGCGCTTCTCTTCGTACTGTGAAAACAGCCATGGCGTAAACATTGATTTGAAGTATATTATTCCAAACTGGACTTGTCTTCGTCCTGTCCAAAGGTCACGTTATAAATATTGACTTGAAGTATAGTATACTCAACAGCGCTTCTCTTCGTGCTGTCAAAACAGCGCGGCGTAAATATTGATTTGAAGTATAGTATTCCAAACTGCCCTTGTCTTCTCAAAAGGTCACGTTATAAATATTGACTTGAACTATAGTATTTCCAAGAGCGCTTCTCTTCGTGCTGTCAAAACAGCCAAGGCGAAATTATTAATTTGAAGTATAGTATTCCAAACTGCACTTGTCTTCGTCCTGTCAGAAGGCCATGTTGTAAATATTTACTTGAAGTATAGTATTCCCAACAGCAATTCTCTTCGTGCTGTCAAAACAGCCACGGCGTAAGAATATATTTGAAGTATATTATTCCAAACTGCACTTGTCTTCGTCCTGTCAAAAGGTCACGTTAGAAATATTTACTTGAAGTATAGTATTCCCAACAGCGCTTCTCTTTGTGCTGTCAAAACAGCCACGGCATAAATATAGATTTGAAGTATAGTTTTCCCAACTGCACTTGTCTTCGTCCTGTCAAAAGGTCACGTTATAAATAATGACTTGAAGTATAGTAATCCCAACAGCGCTTCTCTTTGTGCTGTCAAAACAGTCACGGCATAAATATTGACTTGAAGTATAGTATTCCATACTACACTTGTCTTCGTCCTGTCAAAAGGCCATGTTGTAAATATTGACCTGAAATATAGTATTCCCAACAGCGCTTCTCTTCGTGCTGTCAAAACATCCTCGGCGTAATTATTGATTTTAAGTATAGTATTCCAATATGCACTTGTCTTCGTCCTGTCAAAAGGCCATGTTGTAAATATTGACTTGAAGTATAGTATTCCCAACAGCGCTTCTCTTCGTGCTGTTTAAACAGCCACGGCATAAATATTGATTTGAAATATAGTATTCCAAACTGCCCTGGTTTTCGTCCTGCCAAAAGGCCATGTTGTAAATATTGATATGAAGTATAGTATTCCAAACTGCACTTGTCTTCGTCCTGTCAAAAGGTCGCGTTATAAATATTGACTGGAATTATAGTATTCCCAACAGCGCTTATCTTCGTGCTGTCAAAACAGCCACGGCCTAAATATTGATTTGAAGTATAGTATTCCAAACTGCACTTGTCTTCGTCCTGTCAAAAGGCCATGTTGTAAATATTGACTTGAAGTATAGTATTCCCAACAGCGCTTCTCTTCGTACTGTCAAAACAGCCACGGCGTAAATATTGATTTGAAGTATAGTATTCCAAACTACACTTGTCTTCGTCCTGTAAAAAGGCCTTGTTGTTAATATCGACTTGAAGTATAGTATTCCAAACAGCGCTTCTCTTCGTGCTGTCAAAACAGCCTCGGCGTAAACATTGATTTGAAGTATAGTATTCCAAACTGCACTTGTCTTCGTCCTGTCAAAAGGTCAGGGTATAAATATTGACTTGAAGCCTAGTATTCCCAACAGCGCTTCTCTTCGTACTGTCAAAACAGCCACGGCATAAATATTGATTTGAAGTATAGTATTCCAAATTGCACTTGTCTTCGTCCTGTCAAAAGATTACGTTATAAATATTGACTTGAAGTATAGTATTCCCAACAGCGCTTCTCTTCGTGCTGTCATAACAGCCACGACATAATTATTGATTTGAAGTATATTATTCCAAACTGCACTTGTCTTCGTCCTGTCAAAAGGTCACGTTATAAATATTGACTTGAAGTATATTATTCCCAACAGCGCTTCTCTTCGCGCTGTCAAAAGAACCACGGCGTAAATATTGATTTGAAGTATAGTATTCCAAACTGCACTTGTCTTCGACCTGTCAAAAGGTCACGTTATAAATATTGACTTGAAGTATAGTATTCCCAACAGCGCTTCTCTTCGTGCTGTCAAAAGTGCCACGGCATAAATATTGATTTGAAGTATAGTATTGCAAACTGCACTTGTCTTCATCCTGTGAAAAGCCCGTGTTGTAAATATTGACTTGAAGTATAGTATTGCCAACAGCGCTTCTCTTCGTGCTGTCAGAACAGCCACGGCATAATTATTGATTTGAAGTATAGTGTTTCAAACTGCACTTGTCTTCGTCCTGTCAAAAGGTCGAGTTATAAATATTGACTGGAAGTATAGTATTCCCAACAGCGCTTATCTTCGTGCTGTCAAAACAGCCACGGCGTAAATATTGATTTGAAGTATAGTATTCCAAACTGCACTTGTCTTCGTCCTGTCAAAAGGCCATGTTGTAAATATTGACTTGAAGTATAATATTCCCAACAGCGCTTCTCTTCGTACTGTCAAAACAGCCATGGCGTAAACAAATGATTTGAAGTATAATATTCCAAACTGGACTTGTCTTCGTCCTGTCCAAAGGTCACGTTATAAATATTGACTTGAAGTATAGTATACCCAACAGCGCTTCTCTTCGTGCTGTCAAAACAGCCACGGCGAAATTATTGATTTGAAGTATAGTATTCCAAACTGCACTTGTCTTCGTCCTGTCAGAAGGCCATGTTGTAAATATTGACTTGAAGTATAGTATTCCCAACAATACTTCTCTTCGTGCTGTCAAATCAGCCACGGCGTAAAAATATATTTGAAGTATAGTATTCCAAACTGCACTTGTCTTCGTCCTGTCAAAAGGTCACGTTAGAAATATTGACTTGAAGTATAGTATTCCCACAGCGCTTCTCTTTGTGCTGTCAAAACAGCCACGGCATAAATATAGATTTGAAGTATTGTTTTCCCAACTGCACTTGTCTTCGTCCTGTCAAAAGGTCACGTTATAAATAATGACTTGAAGTATAGTAATCCCAACAGCGCTTCTCTTTGTGTTTTCAAAACAGTCACGGCATAAATATTGATTTGAAGTATAGTATTCCAAACTGGACTTGTCTTCGTCCTGTCCAACGGTCACGTTATAAATATTTACTTGAAGTATAGTATACCCAACAGCGCTTCTCTTCGTGCTGTCAAAACAGCCACGGCGTAAATATTGATTTGAAGTATAGTATTCCAAACTGCCCTTGTCTTCTTCTCAAAAGGTCACGTTATAAATATTGACCTGAACTATAGTATTTCCAAGAGCGCTTCTCTTCGTGCTGTCAAAACAGCCACGGCGAAATTATTGATATGAAGTATAGTATTCCAAACTGCACTTGTTTTCGTCCTGTCAAAAGGTCACGTTATAAATATTGACTTGAAGTATAGTATTCCAAACTACACTTGTCTTCGTCCTGTCAAAAGGCCATGTTGTACATATTGACCTGAAATATAGTATTCCCAACAGCGCTTCTCTTCGTGCTGTCAAAACATCCTCGGCGTAATTATATATTTTAAGTATAGTATTCCAATCTGCACTTGTCTTCGTCCTGTCAAAAGGCCATGTTGTAAATATTGACTTGAAGTATAGTATTCCCAACAGCGCTTCTCTTCGTGCTGTTTAAACAGCCACGGCATAAGTATTGATTTGAAGTATAGTATTCCAAACTGCCCTGGTTTTCGTCCTGCCAAAAGGCCATGTTGTAAATATTGATATAAAGTATAGTATTCCAAACTGCACTTGTCTTCGTCCTGTCAAAAGGCCATGTTGTAAATATTGACTTGAAGTATAGTATTCCCAAAAGCGCTTCTCTTCGTGCTGTCAAAAGAGCCACGGCATAAATATTGATTTGAAGTATAGTATTCCAAACCGCACTTGTCTTCGTCCTGTCAAAAGGCCATGTTGTAAATATTGACCTGAAGTATAGTATTCCCAACAGCGCTTCTCTTCGTGCTGTCAAAACATCCTCGGCGTAATTATTGATTTTAAGTATAGTATTCCAATCTGCACTTGTCTTCGTCCTGTCAAAAGGCCCTGTTGTAAATATTGACTTGAAGTATAGTATTCCCAACAGCGCTTCTCTTCGTGCTGTCAAAACAGCCACGGCATAAATATTGATTTGAAGTATAGTATTCCAAACTGCCCTGGTTTTCGTCCTGCCAAAAGACCATGTTGTAAATATTGATATGAATTATAGTATTCCAAACTGCACTTGTCTTCGTCCTGTCAAAAGGTCGAGTTATAAATATTGACTGGAAGTATAGTATTCCCAACAGCGCTTATCTTCGTGCTGTCAAAACAGCCACGGCGTAAATATTGATTTGAAGTATAGTATTCCAAACTGCACTTGTCTTCGTCCTGTCAAAAGGCCATGTTGTAAATATTGACTTGAAGTATAGTAGTCCCAACAGCGCTTCTCTTCGTACTGTGAAAACAGCCATGGCGTAAACATTGATTTGAAGTATATTATTCCAAACTGGACTTGTCTTCGTCCTGTCAAAAGGTCAGGGTATATATATTGACTTGAAGCCTAGTATTCCCAACAGCGCTTCTCTTCGTACTGTCAAAACAGCCACGGCATAAATATTGATTTGAAGTATAGTATTCCAAACTGCACTTGTCTTCGTCCTGTCAAAAGATTACGTTATAAATATTGACTTGAAGTATAGTATTCCCAACAGCGCTTCTCTTTGTGCTGTCATAACAGCCACGACATAATTATTGATTTGAAGTATATTACTCCAAACTGCACTTGTCTTCGTCCTGTGAAAAGGTCACGTTATAAATATTGACTTGAAGTATATTATTCCCAACAGCGCATCTCTTCGCGCTGTCAAAAGAACCACGGCGTAAATATTGATTTGAAGTATAGTATTCCAAACTGCACTTGTCTTCGACCTGTCAAAAGGTCACGTTATAAATATTGACTTGAAGTATAGTATTCCCAACAGCGCTTCTCTTCGTGCTGTCAAAACAGCCATGGCATAAATATTGATTTGAAGTATTGTATTGCAAACTGCAGTTGTCTTCGTCCTGTCAAAAGGCCATGTTGTAAATATTGACTTGAAGTATAGTATTCCCAACAGCGCTTCTCTTCGTGCTGTCAAACAGCCTCGGCGTAAACATTGATTTGAAGTATAGTATTCCAAACTGCACTTGTCTTCGTTCTGTCAAAAGGTCAGGGTATAAATATTGACTTGAAGCATAGTATTCCCAACAGCGCTTCTCTTCGTACTGTCAAAACAGCCACGGCATAAATATTGATTTGAAGTAAAGTATTCCAAACTGCACTTGTCCTCGTCCTGTCAAAAGATCACGTTATAAATATTGACTTGAAGTATAGTATTCCCAAAAGCGCTTCTCTTCGTGCTGTCAAAACAGCCACGGCGAAATTATTGATTTGAAGTTTAGTATTCCAAACTGCACTTGTCTTCGTCCTGTCAGAAGGCCATGTTGTAAATATTGACTTGAAGTATGGTATTCCGAACAGCACTTCTCTTCGTGCTGTCAAAACAGCCACGGCGTAAAAATATATTTGAAGTATAGTATTCCAAACTGCACTTGTCTTCGTCCTGTAAAAATGTCACGTTAGAAATATTGACTTGAAGTATAGAATTCCCAACAGCGCTTCTTTTTGTGCTGTCAAAACAGCCACGGCATAAATATAGATTTGAAGTACAGTTTTCAAAACTGCACTTGTCTTCGTCCTGTCAAAAGGTCACGTTATAAATAATGACTTGAAGTATAGTAATCCCAACAGCGCTTCTCTTTGTGCTGTCAAAACAGTCACGGCATAAATATTGATTTGAAGTATAGTATTCCAAACTACACTTGTCTTCATTCTATCAAAAGGCCATGTTATAAATATTTACTTGAAGTATAGTATTCCCAAAAGCGCTTCTCTTCGTGCTGTCAAAAGAGCCACGGCATAAATATTGATTTGAAGTATAGTATTCCAAACCGCACTTGTCTTCGTCCTGTCAAAAGGCCATGTTGTAAATATTGACCTGAAGTATAGTATTCCCAACAGCGCTTCTCTTCGTGCTGTCAAAACATCCTCGGCGTAATTATTGATTTTAAGTATAGTATTCCAATCTGCACTTGTCTTCGTCCTGTCAAAAGGCCCTGTTGTAAATATTGACTTGAAGTATAGTATTCCCAACAGCGCTTCTCTTCGTGCTGTCAAAACAGCCACGGCATAAATATTGATTTGAAGTATAGTATTCCAAACTGCCCTGGTTTTCGTCCTGCCAAAAGACCATGTTGTAAATATTGATATGAAGTATAGTATTCCAAACTGCACTTGTCTTCGTCCTGTCAAAAGGTCGAGTTATAAATATTGACTGGAAGTATAGTATTCCCAACAGCGCTTATCTTCGTGCTGTCAAAACAGCCACGGCGTAAATATTGATTTGAAGTATAGTATTCCAAACTGCACTTGTCTTCGTCCTGTCAAAAGGCCATGTTGTAAATATTGACTTGAAGTATAGTAGTTCCAACAGCGCTTCTCTTCGTACTGTGAAAACAGCCATGGCGTAAACATTGATTTGAAGTATATTATTCCATACTGGACTTGTCTTCGTCCTGTCCTAAGGTCACGTTATAAATATTGACTTGAAGTATAGTATACTCAACAGCGCTTCTCTTCGTGCTGTCAAAACAGCCACGGCGTAAATATTGATTTGAAGTATAGTATTCCAAACTGCCCTTGTCTTCTTCTCAAAAGGTCACGTTATAAATATTGACTTGAACTATAGTATTTCCAAGAGCGCTTCTCTTCGTGCTGTCAAAACAGCCACGGCGAAATTATTGATTTGAAGTATAGTATTCCAAACTGCACTTGTCTTCGTCCTGTCAGAAGGCCATGTTGTAAATATTGACTTGAAGTATAGTATTCCCAACAGCAATTCTCTTCGTGCTGTCAAAACAGCCACGGCGTAAAAATATATTTGAAGTATATTATTCCAAACTGCACTTGTCTTCGTCCTGTCAAAAGGTCACGTTAGAAATATTTACTTGAAGTATAGTATTCCCAACAGCGCTTCTCTTTGTGCTGTCAAAACAGCCACGGCATAAATATAGATTTGAAGTATAGTTTTCCCAACTGCACTTGTCTTCGTCCTGTCAAAAGGTCACGTTATAAATAATGACTTGAAGTATAGTAATCCCAACAGCGCTTCTCTTTGTGCTGTCAAAACAGTCACGGCATAAATATTGATTTGAAGTATAGTATTCCAAACTACACTTGTCTTCATTCTATCAAAAGGCCATGTTATAAATATTTACTTGAAGTATAGTATTCCCAAAAGCGCTTCTCTTCGTGCTGTCAAAAGAGCCACGGCATAAATATTGTTTTGAAGTATAGTATTCCAAACCGCACTTGTCTTCGTCCTGTCAAAACGCCATGTTGAAAATATTGACTTGAAGTATAGTATTCCCCACAGCACTTCTCTTCGTGCTGTCAAAACAGCCACGGCGTAAAAATTGATTTGAAGTACAGTATTCCAAACTGCACTTGTCTTCGTCCTGTCAAAAGGTCACGTTATAAATATTGACTTGAAGTATAGTATTCCAAACTACACTTGTCTTTGTCCTGTCAAAAGGCCATGTTGTAAATATTGACCTGAAGTATAGTATTCCCAACAGCGCTTCTCTTCGTGCTGTCAAAACATCCTCGGCGTAATTATTGACTTTAAGTATAGTATTCCAATCTGCACTTGTCTTCGTCCTGTCAAAAGGCCATGTTATAAATATTGACTTGAAGTATAGTATTCCCAAAAGCGCTTCTGTTCGTGCTGTCAAAACAGCCACGGCGTAAATATTGATTTGAAGTATAGTATTCCAAACTGCACTTGTCTTCGTCCTGTCAAAAGGTAACGTTATAAATATTGACTTGAAGTATAGTATTCCCAACAGCGCTTCTCTTCGTGCTGTCAAAACATCCTCGGCGTAATTATTGATTTTAAGTATAGTATTCCAATCTGCACTTGTCTTCGTCCTGTCAAAAGGCCATGTTGTAAATATTGACTTGAAGTATAGTATTCCCAACAGCGCTTCTCTTGGTGCTGTCAAAACCGCCACGGCATAAATATTGATATGAAGCATAGTATTCCAAACTGCACTTGTCTTCGTCCTGTCAAAAGGTCGCGTTATAAATATTGACTGAAAGTATAGTATTCCCAACAGCGCTTATCTTCGTGCTGTCAAAACAGTCACGGCATAAATATTGATTTGAAGTATAGTATTCCAAACTACACTTGTCTTCATTCTATCAAAAGGCCATGTTATAAATATTTACTTGAAGTATAGTATTCCCAAAAGCGCTTCTCTTCGTGCTGTCAAAAGAGCCACGGCATAAATATTGATTTGAAGTATAGTATTCCAAACCGCACTTGTCTTCGTCCTGTTAAAAGGCCATGTTGAAAATATTGACGTGAAGTATAGTATTCCCAACAGCACTTCTCTTCGTGCTGTCAAAACAGCCACGGCATAAAAATTGATTTGAAGTACAGTATTAGAAACTTCACTTGTGTTCGTCCTGTCAAAAGGCCATGTTGTAAATATTGACTTGAAGTATAGTATTCCCAACAGCGCTTCTCTTCGTGCTGTCAAAACATCCTCGGCGTAATTATTGATTTTAAGTATAGTATTCCAATCTGCACTTGTCTTCGTCCTGTCAAAAGGCCATGTTGTAAATATTGACTTGAAGTATAGTATTCCCAACAGCGCTTCTCTTCGTGCTGTCAAAACAGCCATGGCATAAATATTGATTTGAAGTATAGTATTCCAAACTGCCCTGGTTTTCGTCCTGCCAAAAGGCCATGTTGTAAATATTGATATGAAGTATAGTATTCCAAACTGCACTTGTCTTCGTCCTGTCAAAAGGTTGAGTTATAAATATTGAATGGAAGTATAGTATTCCCAACAGCGCTTATCTTCGTGCTGTCAAAACAGCCACGGCGTAAATATTGATTTGAAGTATAGTATTCCAAACTGCACTTGTCTTCGTCCTGTCAAAAGGCCATGTTGTAAATATTGACTTGAAGTATAGTATTCCCAACAGCGCTTCTCTTCGTACTGTCAAAACAGCCATGGCGTAAACATTGATTTGAAGTATATTATTCCAAACTGGACTTGTCTTCGTCCTGTCCAAAGGTCACGTTATAAATATTGACTTGAAGTATAGTATACCCAACAGCGCTTCTCTTCGTGCTGTCAAAACAGCCACGGCGTAAATATTGATTTGAAGTATAGTATTCCAAACTGCCCTTGTCTTCTTCTCAAAATGTCACGTTATAAATATTGACTTGAACTATAGTATTTCCAAGAGCGCTTCTCTTCGTGCTGTCAAAACAGCCACGGCGAAATTATTGATTTGAAGTATAGTATTCCAAACTGCACTTGTCTTCGTCCTGTCAGAAGGCCATGTTGTAAATATTGACTTGAAGTATAGTATTCCCAACAACACTTCTCTTCGTGCTGTCAAAACAGCCACGGCGTAAAAATATATTTGAAGTATAGTCTTCCAAACTGCACTTGTCTTCGTCCTGTCAAAAGGTCACGTTAGAAATATTGACTTGAAGTATAGTATTCCCAACAGCGCTTCTCTTTGTGCTGTCAAAACAGCCACGGCATAAATATAGATTTGAAGTATAGTTTTCCCAACTGCACTTGTCTTCTTCTCAAAAGGTCACGTTATAAATATTGACTTGAACTATAGTATTTCCAAGAGCGCTTCTCTTCGTGCTGTCAAAACAGCCACGGCGAAATTATTGATTTGAAGTATAGTATTCCAAACTGCACTTGTCTTCGTCCTGTCAGAAGGCCATGTTGTAAATATTGACTTGAAGTATAGTATTCCCAACAACACTTCTCTTCGTGCTGTCAAAACAGCCACGGCGTAAAAATATATTTGAAGTATAGTGTTCCAAACTGCACTTGTCTTCGTCCTGTCAAAAGGTCACGTTAGAAATATTGACTTGAAGTATAGTATTCCCAACAGCGCTTCTCTTCGTGCTGTCAAAAGAGCCACGGCATAAATATTGATTTGAAGTATAGTATTCCAAACCGCACTTGTCTTCGTCCTGTCAAAACGCCATGTTGAAAATATTGACTTGAAGTATAGTATTCCCCACAGCACTTCTCTTCGTGCTGTCAAAACAGCCACGGCGTAAAAATTGATTTGAAGTACAGTATTCCAAACTGCACTTGTCTTCGTCCTGTCAAAAGGTCACGTTTTAAATATTGACTTGAAGTATGGTATTCCAAACTAAACTTGTCTTCGTCCTGTCAAAAGGCCGTGTTGTAAATATTGACCTGAAATATAGTATTCCCAACAGCGCTTCTCTTCGTGCTGTCAAAACAACCTCGGCGTAATTATTGATTTTAAGTATAGTATTCCAATCTGCACTTGTCTTCGTCCTGTCAAAAGGCCATGTTGTAAATATTGACTTGAAGTATAGTATTCCCAACAGCGCTTCTCTTCGTGCTGTTTAAACAGCCACGGCGTAAACATTGATTTGAAGTATATTATTCCAAACTGCACTTGTCTTCGTCCTGTCGAAAGGCCATGTTGTAAATATTGACTTGAAGTATAGTATTCCCAACAGCGCTTTTTTTCGTGCTGTCAAAACAGCCACGGCATAAATATTGATTTGAAGTATAGTATTCCAAACTGCACTTGTCTTCGTCCTGTCAAAAGGCCTTGTTGTTAATATCGACTTGAAGTATAGTATTCGCAACAGCGCTTCTCTTCGTGCTGTCAAAACAGCCTCGGCGTAAACATTGATTTGAAGTATAGTATTCCAAACTGCACTTGTCTGCGTCCTGTCAAAAGATTACGTTATAAATATTGACTTGAAGTATAGTATTCCCAACAGCGCTTCTCTTCGTGCTGTCATAACAGCCACGACATAATTATTGATTTGAAGTATATTATTCCAAACTGCACTTGTCTTCGTCCTGTCAAAAGGTCACGTTTTAAATATTGACTTGAAGTATATTATTCCCAACAGCGCTTCTCTTCGCGCTGTCAAAAGAACCACGGCGTAAATATTGATTTGAAGTATGGTATTCCAAACTGCACTTGTCTTCGACCTGTCACAAGGTCACGTTATAAATAATGACTTGAAGTATAGTAATCCCAACAGCGCTTTTCTTTGTGCTGTCAAAACAGTCACGGCATAAATATTGATTTGAAGTATAGTATTCCAAACTACACTTGTCTTCATTCTATCAAAAGGCCATGTTATAAATATTTACTTGAAGTATAGTATTCCCAAAAGCGCTTCTCTTCGTGCTGTCAAAAGAGCCACGGCATAAATATTGATTTGAAGTATAGTATTCTAAACCGCACTTGTCTTCGTCCTGTCAAAAGGTCACGTTATAAATATTGACTTGAAGTATAGTATTCCAAACTACACTTGTCTTCGTCCTGTCAAAAGGCCATGTTGTAAATATTGACCTGAAGTATAGTATTCCCAACAGCGCTTCTCTTCGTGCTGTCAAAACAGCCACGGCATAAATATTGATTTGAAGTATAGTATTCCAAACTGCCCTGGTTTTCGTCCTGCCAAAAGGCCATGTTGTAAATATTGATATGAAGTATAGTATTCCAAACTGCACTTGTCTTCGTCCTGTCAAAAGGTCGAGTTATAAATATTGACTGGAAGTATAGTATTCCCAACAGCGCTTATCTTCGTGCTGTCAAAACAGCCACGGCGTAAATATTGATTTGAAGTATAGTATTCCAAACTGCACTTGTCTTCGTCCTGTCAAAAGGCCATGTTGTAAATATTGACTTGAAGTATAGTAGTCCCAACAGCGCTTCTCTTCGTACTGTGAAAACAGCCATGGCGTAAACATTGATTTGAAGTATATTATTCCAAACTGGACTTGTCTTCGTCCTGTCCAAAGGTCACGTTATAAATATTGACTTGAAGTATAGTATACTCAACAGCGCTTCTCTTCGTGCTGTCAAAACAGCCACGGCGTAAATATTGATTTGAAGTATAGTATTCCAAACTGCCCTTGTCTTCTCAAGAGGTCACGTTATAAATATTGACTTGAACTATAGTATTTCCAAGAGCGCTTCTCTTCGTGCTGTCAAAACAGCCACGGGGAAATTATTGATTTGAAGTATAGTATTCCAAACTGCACTTGTCTTCGTCCTGTCAGAAGGCCATGTTGTAAATATTGACTTGAAGTATAGTATTCCCAACAGCAATTCTCTTCGTGCTGTCAAAACAGCCACGGCGTAAAAATATATTTGAAGTATATTATTCCAAACTGCACTTGTCTTCGTCCTGTCAAAAGGTCACGTTAGAAATATTTACTTGAAGTATAGTATTCCCAACAGCGCTTCTCTTTGTGCTGTCAAAACAGCCACGGCATAAATATAGATTTGAAGTATAGTTTTCCCAACTGCACTTGTCTTCGTCCTGTCAAAAGGTCACGTTATAAATAATGACTTGAAGTATAGTAATCCCAACAGCGCTTCTCTTTGTGCTGTCAAAACAGTCACGGCATAAATATTGATTTGAAGTATAGTATTCCAAACCGCACTTGTCTTCGTCCTGTCAAAACGCCATGTTGAAAATATTGACTTGAAGTATAGTATTCCCCACAGCACTTCTCTTCGTGCTGTCAAAACAGCCACGGCGTAAAAATATATTTGAAGTATAGTATTCCAAACTGCACTTGTCTTCGTCCTGTCAAAAGGTCACGTTAGAAATATTGACTTGAAGTATTGTATTCCCAACAGCGCTTCTCTTTGTGCTGTCAAAACAGCCGCGGCATAAATATAGATGAGAAGTATAGTTTTCCCAACTGCACTTGTCTTCGTCCTGTCAAAAGGTCACGTTATAAATAATGACTTGAAGTATAGTAATCCCAACAGCGCTTCTCTTTGTGCTGTCAAAACAGTCACGGCATAAATATTGATTTGAAGTATAGTATTCCAAACTACACTTGTCTTCATTCTATGAAAAGGCCGTGTTATAAATATTTACTTGAAGTATAGTATTCCCAAAAGCGCTTCTCTTCGTGCTGTCAAAAGAGCCACGGCATAAATATTGATTTGAAGTATCGTATTCCAAACCGCACTTGTCTTCGTCCTGTTAAAAGGCCATGTTGAAAATATTGACGTGAAGTATAGTATTCCCAACAGCACTTCTCTTCGTGCTGTCAAAACAGCCACGGCATAAAAATTGATTTGAAGTACAGTATTATAAACTTCACTTGTCTTCGCCCTGTCAAAAGGCCTTGTTGTAAATATTGACTTGAAGTATAGTATTCCCAACAGCGCTTCTCTTCGTGCTGTCAAAACATCCTCGGCGTAATTATTGATTTTAAGTATAGTATTCCAATCTGCACTTGTCTTCGTCCTGTCAAAAGGCCATGTTGTAAATATTGACTTCAAGTATAGTATTCCCAACAGCGCTTCTCTTCGTACTGTGAAAACAGCCATGGCGTAAACATTGATTTGAAGTGTATTATTCCAAACTGGACTTGTCTTCGTCCTGTCCAAAGGTCACGTTATAAATATTGACTTGAAGTATAGTATACCCAACAGCGCTTCTCTTCGTGCTGTCAAAACAGCCACGGCGTAAATATTGATTTGAAGTATAGTATTCCAAACTGCCCTTGTCTTCGTCCTGTCAGAAGGCCATGTTGTAAATATTGACTTGAAGTATAGTATTCCCAACAACACTTCTCTTCGTGCTGTCAAAACAGCCACGAGGTAAAAATATATTTGAAGTATAGTATTCCAAACTGCACTTGTCTTCGTCCTGTCAAAAGGTCACGTTAGAAATATTGACTTGAAGTATAGTATTCCCAACAGCGCTTCTCTTTGTGCTGTCAAAACAGCCACGGCATAAATATAGATTTGAAGTATAGTTTTCCCAACTGCACTTGTCTTGGTCCTGTCAAAAGGTCACGTTTTAAATAATGACTTGAAGTATAGTAATCCCAACAGCGCTTCTCTTTGTGCTGTCAAAACAGTCACGGCATAAATATTGATTTGAAGTATAGTATTCCAAACTAAACTTGTCTGCATTCTATCAAAAGGCCATGTTATAAATATTTACTTGAAGTATAGTATTCCCAAAAGCGCTTCTCTTCGTGCTGTCAAAAGTGCCACGGCATAAATATTGATTTGAAGTATAGTATTCCAAACCGCACTTGTCTTCGTCCTGTCAAAACGCCATGTTGAAAATATTGACCTGAAGTATAGTATTCCCCACAGCACTTCTCTTCGTGCTGTCAAAACAGCCACGGCGTAAAAATTGATTTGAAGTACAGTATTCCAAACTGCACTTGTCTTCGTCCTGTCAAAAGGTCACGTTATAAATATTGACTTGAAGTATAGTATTCCAAACTACACTTGTCTTCGTCCTGTCAAAAGGCCATGTTGTAAATATTGACCTGAAATATAGTATTCCCAACAGCGCTTCTCTTCGTGCTGTCAAAACATCCTCGGCGTAATTATTGATTTTAAGTATAGTATTCCAATCTGCACTTGTCTTCGTCCTGTCAAAAGGCCATGTTGTAAATATTGACTTGAAGTATAGTATTCCCAACAGCGCTTCTCTTCGTGCTGTTTAAACAGCCACGGCATAAATATTGATTTGAAGTATAGTATTCCAAACTGCCCTGGTTTTCGTCCTGCCAAAAGGCCATGTTGTAAATATTGATATGAAGTATAGTATTCCAAACTGCACTTGTCTTCGTCCTGTCAAAAGGTCGCGTTATATATATTGACTGGAAGTATAGTATTCCCAACAGCGCTTATCTTCGTGCTGTCAAAACAGCCACGGCCTAAATATTGATTTGAAGTATAGTATTCCAAACTGCACTTGTCTTCGTCCTGTCAAAAGGCCATGTTGTAAATATTGACTTGAAGTATAGTATTCCCAACAGCGCTTCTCTTCGTGCTGTCAAAAGTTCCACGGCATAAATATTGATTTGAAGTATAGTATTGCAAACTGCACTTGTCTTCATCTTGTGAAAAGGTCACGTTATAAATATTAAGTAGAAGTATAGTATTCCCAAAAGCGCTTCTCTTCGTGCTGTCAAAACAGCCATGGCATAAATATTGATTTGAAGTATTGTATTGCAAACTGCAGTTGTCTTCGTCCTGTCAAAAGGCCATGTTGTAAATATTGACTTTAAGTATAGTATTCCCAACAGCGCTTCTCTTCGTGCTGTCAAACAGCCTCGGCGTAAACATTGATTTGAAGTATAGTATTCCAAACTGCACTTGTCTTCGTTCTGTCAAAAGGTCGGGTATAAATATTGACTTGAAGCATAGTATTCCCAACAGCGCTTCTCTTCGTACTGTCAAAACAGCCACGGCATAAATATTGATTTGAAGTATAGTATTCCAAACTGCACTTGTCCTCGTCCTGTCAAAACAGCCACGGCGAAATTATTGATTTGAAGTTTAGTATTCCAAACTGCACTTGTCTTCGTCCTGTCAGAAGGCCATGTTGTAAATATTGTCTTCAAGTATGGTATTCCCAACAGCACTTCTCTTCGTGCTGTCAAAACAGCCACGGCGTAAAAATATATTTGAAGTATAGTATTCCAAACTGCACTTTTCTTCGTCCTGTAAAAAGGTCACGTTAGAAATATTGACTTGAAGTATAGTATTCCCAACAGCGCTTCTTTTTGTGCTGTCAAAACAGCCACGGCATAAATATAGATTTGAAGTATAGTTTTCCCAACTGCACTTGTCTTCGTTTTGTCAAAAGGTCACGTTATAAATAATGACTTGAAGTATAGTAATCCCAACAGCGCTTCTCTTTGTGCTGTCAAAACAGTCACGGCATAAATATTGATTTGAAGTATAGTATTCCAAACTACACTTGTCTTCATTCTATCAAAAGGCCATGTTGTAAATATTGACTTGAAGTATAGTAGTCCCAACAGCGCTTCTCTTCGTACTGTGAAAACAGCCATGGCGTAAACATTGATTTGAAGTATATTATTCCAAACTGGACTTGTCTTCGTCCTGTCCAAAGGTCACGTTATAAATATTGACTTGAAGTATAGTATACTCAACAGCGCTTCTCTTCGTGCTGTCAAAACAGCCACGGCGTAAATATTGATTTGAAGTATAGTATTCCAAACTGCCCTTGTCTTCTTCTAAAAAGGTCACGTTATAAATATTGGCTTGAACTATAGTATTTCCAAGAGCGCTTCTCTTCGTGCTGTCAAAACAGCCACGGCATAAATATTGATTTGAAGTATAGTATTCCAAACTGCACTTGTCTTCGTCCTGTCAAAAGGTCACGTTATAAATATTGACTTGAAGTATAGTATTCCCAACAGCCCTTCTCTTCGTGCTGTCAAAACAGCCACGGCATAAATATTGATTTGAAGTATAGTATTCCAAACTGCACTTGTCTTCGTCCTGTCAGAAGGCCATGTTGTAAATATTGACTTGAAGTATAGTATTCCCAACAGCAATTCTCTTCGTGCTGTAAAAACAGCCACGGCGTAAAAATTGATTTGAAGTACAGTATTCCAAACTGCACTTGTCTCCGTCCTGTCAAAAGGTCACGTTATAAATATTGACTTGAAGTATAGTATTCCAAACTACACTTGTCTTCGTCCTGTCAAAAGGCCATGTTGTAAATATTGACCTGAAATATAGTATTCCCAACAGCGCTTCTCTTCGTGCTGTCAAAACATCCTCGGCGTAATTATTGATTTTAAGTATAGTATTCCAATCTGCACTTGTCTTCGTCCTGTCAAAAGGCCATGTTGTAAATATTGACTTGAAGTATAGTATTCCCAACAGCGCTTCTCTTCGTGCTGTTTAAACAGCCACGGCATAAATATTGATTTGAAGTATAGTATTCCAAACTGCCCTGGTTTTCGTCCTGCCAAAAGGCCATGTTGTAAATATTGATATGAAGTATAGTATTCCAAACTGCACTTGTCTTCGTCCTGTCAAAAGGTCGCGTTATATATATTGACTGGAAGTATAGTATTCCCAACAGCGCTTATCTTCGTGCTGTCAAAACAGCCACGGCCTAAATATTGATTTGAAGTATAGTATTCCAAACTGCACTTGTCTTCGTCCTGTCAAAAGGCCATGTTGTAAATATTGACTTGAAGTATAGTATTCCCAACAGCGCTTCTCTTCGTGCTGTCATAACAGCCACGACATAATTATTGATTTGAAGTATATTATTCCAAACTGCACTTGTCTTCGACCTGTCAAAAGGTCACGTTATAAATATTGACTTGAAGTATAGTATTCCCAACAGCGCTTCTCTTCGTGCTGTCAAAAGTTCCACGGCATAAATATTGATTTGAAGTATAGTATTGCAAACTGCACTTGTCTTCATCTTGTGAAAAGGTCACGTTATAAATATTAAGTAGAAGTATAGTATTCCCAAAAGCGCTTCTCTTCGTGCTGTCAAAACAGCCATGGCATAAATATTGATTTGAAGTATTGTATTGCAAACTGCAGTTGTCTTCGTCCTGTCAAAAGGCCATGTTGTAAATATTGACTTTAAGTATAGTATTCCCAACAGCGCTTCTCTTCGTGCTGTCAAACAGCCTCGGCGTAAACATTGATTTGAAGTATAGTATTCCAAACTGCACTTGTCTTCGTTCTGTCAAAAGGTCGGGTATAAATATTGACTTGAAGCATAGTATTCCCAACAGCGCTTCTCTTCGTACTGTCAAAACAGCCACGGCATAAATATTGATTTGAAGTATAGTATTCCAAACTGCACTTGTCCTCGTCCTGTCAAAACAGCCACGGCGAAATTATTGATTTGAAGTTTAGTATTCCAAACTGCACTTGTCTTCGTCCTGTCAGAAGGCCATGTTGTAAATATTGACTTCAAGTATGGTATTCCCAACAGCACTTCTCTTCGTGCTGTCAAAACAGCCACGGCGTAAAAATATATTTGAAGTATAGTATTCCAAACTGCACTTTTCTTCGTCCTGTAAAAAGGTCACGTTAGAAATATTGACTTGAAGTATAGTATTCCCAACAGCGCTTCTTTTTGTGCTGTCAAAACAGCCACGGCATAAATATAGATTTGAAGTATTGTTTTCCCAACTGCACTTGTCTTCGTTTTGTCAAAAGGTCACGTTATAAATAATGACTTGAAGTATAGTAATCCCAACAGCGCTTCTCTTTGTGCTGTCAAAACAGTCACGGCATAAATATTGATTTGAAGTATAGTATTCCAAACTACACTTGTCTTCATTCTATCAAAAGGCCATGTTGTAAATATTGACTTGAAGTATAGTAGTCCCAACAGCGCTTCTCTTCGTACTGTGAAAACAGCCATGGCGTAAACATTGATTTGAAGTATATTATTCCAAGCTGGACTTGTCTTCGTCCTGTCCAAAGGTCACGTTATAAATATTGACTTGAAGTATAGTATACTCAACAGCGCTTCTCTTCGTGCTGTCAAAACAGCCACGGCGTAAATATTGATTTGAAGTATAGTATTCCAAACTGCCCTTGTCTTCTTCTAAAAAGGTCACGTTATAAATATTGGCTTGAACTATAGTATTTCCAAGAGCGCTTCTCTTCGTGCTGTCAAAACAGCCACGGCGAAATTATTGATTTGAAGTATAGTATTCCAAACTGCACTTGTCTTCGTCCTGTCAGAAGGCCATGTTGTAAATATTGACTTGAAGTATAGTATTCCCAACAGCAATTCTCTTCGTGCTGTAAAAACAGCCACGGCGTAAAAATTGATTTGAAGTACAGTATTCCAAACTGCACTTGTCTCCGTCCTGTCAAAAGGTCACGTTATAAATATTGACTTGAAGTATAGTATTCCAAACTACACTTGTCTTCGTCCTGTCAAAAGGCCATGTTGTAAATATTGACCTGAAATATAGTATTCCCAACAGCGCTTCTCTTCGTGCTGTCAAAACATCCTCGGCGTAATTATTGATTTTAAGTATAGTATTCCAATCTGCACTTGTCTTCGTCCTGTCAAAAGGCCATGTTGTAAATATTGACTTGAAGTATAGTATTCCCAACAGCGCTTCTCTTCGTGCTGTTTAAACAGCCACGGCATAAATATTGATTTGAAGTATAGTATTCCAAACTGCCCTGGTTTTCGTCCTGCCAAAAGGCCATGTTGTAAATATTGATATGAAGTATAGTATTCCAAACTGCACTTGTCTTCGTCCTGTCAAAAGGTCGCGTTATATATATTGACTGGAAGTATAGTATTCCCAACAGCGCTTATCTTCGTGCTGTCAAAACAGCCACGGCCTAAATATTGATTTGAAGTATAGTATTCCAAACTGCACTTGTCTTCGTCCTGTCAAAAGGCCATGTTGTAAATATTGACTTGAAGTATAGTATTCCCAACAGCGCTTCTCTTCGTGCTGTCATAACAGCCACGACATAATTATTGATTTGAAGTATATTATTCCAAACTGCACTTGTCTTCGACCTGTCAAAAGGTCACGTTATAAATATTGACTTGAAGTATAGTATTCCCAACAGCGCTTCTCTTCGTGCTGTCAAAAGTTCCACGGCATAAATATTGATTTGAAGTATAGTATTGCAAACTGCACTTGTCTTCATCTTGTGAAAAGGTCACGTTATAAATATTAAGTAGAAGTATAGTATTCCCAAAAGCGCTTCTCTTCGTGCTGTCAAAACAGCCATGGCATAAATATTGATTTGAAGTATTGTAATCCAAACTGCAGTTGTCTTCGTCCTGTCAAAAGGCCATGTTGTAAATATTGACTTTAAGTATAGTATTCCCAACAGCGCTTCTCTTCGTGCTGTCAAACAGCCTCGGCGTAAACATTGATTTGAAGTATAGTATTCCAAACTGCACTTGTCTTCGTTCTGTCAAAAGGTCGGGTATAAATATTGACTTGAAGCATAGTATTCCCAACAGCGCTTCTCTTCGTACTGTCAAAACAGCCACGGCATAAATATTGATTTGAAGTATAGTATTCCAAACTGCACTTGTCCTCGTCCTGTCAAAACAGCCACGGCGAAATTATTGATTTGAAGTTTAGTATTCCAAACTGCACTTGTCTTCGTCCTGTCAGAAGGCCATGTTGTAAATATTGACTTCAAGTATGGTATTCCCAACAGCACTTCTCTTCGTGCTGTCAAAACAGCCACGGCGTAAAAATATATTTGAAGTATAGTATTCCAAACTGCACTTTTCTTCGTCCTGTAAAAAGGTCACGTTAGAAATATTGACTTGAAGTATAGTATTCCCAACAGCGCTTCTTTTTGTGCTGTCAAAACAGCCACGGCATAAATATAGATTTGAAGTATAGTTTTCCCAACTGCACTTGTCTTCGTTTTGTCAAAAGGTCACGTTATAAATAATGACTTGAAGTATAGTAATCCCAACAGCGCTTCTCTTTGTGCTGTCAAAACAGTCACGGCATAAATATTGATTTGAAGTATAGTATTCCAAACTACACTTGTCTTCATTCTATCAAAAGGCCATGTTGTAAATATTGACTTGAAGTATAGTAGTCCCAACAGCGCTTCTCTTCGTACTGTGAAAACAGCCATGGCGTAAACATTGATTTGAAGTATATTATTCCAAACTGGACTTGTCTTCGTCCTGTCCAAAGGTCACGTTATAAATATTGACTTGAAGTATAGTATACTCAACAGCGCTTCTCTTCGTGCTGTCAAAACAGCCACGGCGTAAATATTGACTTGAAGTATAGTATTCCAAACTACACTTGTCTTCGTCCTGTCAAAAGGCCATGTTGTAAATATTGACCTGAAGTATAGTATTCCCAACAGCGCTTCTCTTCGTGCTGTCAAAACATCCTCGGCGTAATTATTGATTTTAAGTATAGTATTCCAATCTGCACTTGTCTTCGTCCTGTCAAAAGGCCATGTTGTAAATATTGACTTGAAGTATAGTATTCCCAACAGCGCTTCTCTTCGTGCTGTCAAAACAGCCATGGCATAAATATTGATTTGAAGTATAGTATTCCAAACTGCCGTGGTATTCGTCCTGCCAAAAGGCCATGTTGTAAATATTGATATGAAGTATAGTATTCCAAACTGCACTTGTCTTCGTCCTGTCAAAATGTCGAGTTATAAATATTGACTGGAAGTATAGTATTCCCAACAGCGCTTATCTTCGTGCTGTCAAAACAGCCACGGCGTAAATATTGATTTGAAGTATAGTATTCCAAACTGCACTTGTCTTCGTCCTGTCAAAAGGCCATGTTGTAAATATTGACTTGAAGTATAGTATTCCCAACAGCGCTTCTCTTCGTACTGTCAAAACAGCCATGGCGTAAACATTGATTTGAAGTATATTATTCCAAACTGGACTTGTCTTCGTCCTGTCCAAAGGTCACGTTATAAATATTGACTTGAAGTATAGTATACCCAACAGCGCTTCTCTTCGTGCTGTCAAAACAGCCACGGCGTAAATATTGATTTGAAGTATAGTATTCCAAACTGCCCTTGTCTTCTTCTCAAAAGGTCACGTTATAAATATTGACTTGAACTATAGTATTTCCAAGAGCGCTTCTCTTCGTGCTGTCAAAACAGCCACGGCGAAATTATTGATTTGAAGTATAGTATTCCAAACTGCACTTGTCTTCGTCCTGTCAGAAGGCCATGTTGTAAATATTGACTTGAAGTATAGTATTCCCAACAACACTTCTCTTTGTGCTGTCAAAACAGTCACGGCATAAATATTGATATGAAGTATAGTATTCCAAACTGCACTTGTCTTCGTCCTGTCAAAAGGTCGCGTTATAAATATTGACTGGAAGTGTAGTATTCCCAACAGCGCTTATCTTCGTGCTGTCAAAACAGCCACGGCCTAAATATTGATTTGAAGTATAGTATTCCAAACTGCACTTGTCTTCGTCCTGTCAAAAGGCCATGTGTTAAATATTGACTTGAAGTATAGTATTCCCAACAGCGCTTCTCTTCGTACTGTCAAAACAGCCACGGCGTAAACATTGATTTGAAGTATAGTATTCCAAACTGCACTTGTCTTCGTCCTGTCAAAAGGCCATGTTGTAAATATTGACTTGAAGTATAGTATTCCCAACAGCGCTTCTTTTCGTGCTGTCAAAACAGCCACGGCATAAATATTGATTTGAAGTATAGTATTCCAAACTGCACTTGTCTTCATCTGTCAAAAGGCCATGTTGTTAATATCGACTTGAAGAATAGTATTCCCAACAGCGCTTCTCTTCGTGCTGTCAAAACAGCCTCGGCGTAAACATTGATTTGAAGTATATTATTCCAAACTGCACTTGTCTTCGTCCTGTCAAAAGGTCAGGGTATAAATATTGACTTGAAGCATTGTATTCCCAACAGCGCTTCTCTTCGTACTGTCAAAACAGCCACGGCATAAATATTGATTTGAAGTATAGTATTCCAAACTGCACTTGTCTTCGTCCTGTCAAAATATCACGTTATAAATATTGACTTGAATTATAGTATTCCCAACAGCGCTTCTCTTCGTGCTGTCGTAACAGCCACGACATAATTATTGATTTGAAGTATATTATTCCAAACTGCACTTGTCTTCGTCCTGTCAAAAAGTCACGTTATAAATATTGACTTGAAGTATAGTATTCCCAACAGCGCTTCTCTTCGCGCTGTCAAAAGAACCACGGCGTAAATATTGATTTGAAGTATAGTATTCCAAACTGCACTTGTCTTCGACCTGTCAAAAGGTCACGTTATAAATATCGGCTTGAAGTATAGTATACCCAACAGCGCTTCTCTTCGTGCTGTCAAAACAACCACGGCGTAAATATTGATTTGAAGTATAGTATTCCAAACTGCCCTTGTCTTCATCTCAAAAGGTCACGTTATAAATATTGACTTGAACTATAGTATTTCCAAGAGCGCTTCTCTTCGTGCTGTCAAAACAGCCACGGCGAAATTATTGATTTGAAGCATAGTATTCTAAACTGCACTTGTCTTCGTCCTGTCAGAAGGCCATGTTGTAAATATTGACTTGAAGTATAGTATTCCCAACAGCACTTCTCTTCGTGCTGTCAAAACAGCCACGGCGTAAAAATATATTTGAAGTATAGTATTCCAAACTGCACTTGTCTTCGTCCTGTCAAAAGGTCACGTTAGAAATATTGACTTGAAGTATTGTATTCCCAACAGCGCTTCTCTTTCTGCTGTCAAAACAGACACGGCATAAATATAGATTAGAAGTATAGTTTTCCCAACTGCACTTGTCTTCGTCCCGTCAAAAGGTCACGTTATAAATAATGACTTGAAGTATAGTAATCCCAACAGCGCTTCTCTTTGTGCTGTCAAAACAGTCACGGCATAAATATTGATTTGAAGTATAGTATTCCAAACTACACTTGTCTTCATTCTATCAAAAGGCCATGTTATAAATATTTACTTGAAGTATAGTATTCCCAAAAGCGCTTCTCTTCGTGCTGTCAAAAGAGCCACGGCATAAATATTGATTTGAAGTATAGTATTCCAAACAGCACTTCTCTTCGTGCTGTCAAAACAGCCACGGCATAAAAATTGATTTGAAGTACAGTATTATAAACTTCACTTGTCTTCGTCCTGTCAAAAGGCCATGTTGTAAATATTGACTTGAAGTATAGTATTCCCAACAGCGCTTCTCTTCGTGCTGTCAAAACATCCTCGGCGTAATTATTGATTTGAAGTATAGTATTCCAAACTGCCCTTGTCTTCTTCTCAAAAGGTCACGTTATAAATATTGACTTGAACTATAGTATTTCCAAGAGCGCTTCTCTTCGTGCTGTCAAAACAGCCACGGCGAAATTATTGATTTGAAGTATAGTATTCCAAAGTGCACTTGTCTTCGTCCTGTCAGAAGGCCATGTTGTAAATATTGACTTGAAGTATAGTATTCCCAACAACACTTCTCTTCGTGCTGTCAAAACAGCCACGGCGTAAAAATATATTTGAAGTATAGTATTCCAAACTGCACTTGTCTTCGTCCTGTCAAAAGGTCACGTTAGAAATATTGACTTGAAGTATAGTATTCCCAACAGCGCTTCTCTTCGTGCTGTCAAAACAGCCATGGCATAAATATTGATTTGAAGTATAGTATTCCAAACTGCCCTGGTTTTCGTCCTGCCAAAAGGCCATGTTGTAAATATTGATATGAAGTATAGTACTCCAAACTGCACTTGTCTTCGTCCTGTCAAAAGGTCACGTTATAAATATTGACTTGAAGTATATTATTCCCAACAGCGCTTCTCTTCGCGCTGTCAAAAGAACCACGGCGTAAATATTGATTTGAAGTATAGTATTCCAAACTGCACTTGTCTTCGACCTGTCAAAAGGTCACGTTATAAATATTGACTTGAAGTATAGTATTCCCAACAGCGCTTCTCTTCGTGCTGTCAAAAGTGCCACGGCATAAATATTGATTTGAAGTATAGTATTGCAAACTGCACTTTTCTTGATCCTGTGAAAAGGTCACGTTATAAATATTAAGTAGAAGTATAGTATTCCCAAAAGCGCTTCTCTTCGTACTGTCAAAACAGCCATGGCATAAATATTGATTTGAAGTATTGTATTGCAAACTGCAGTTGTCTTCGTCCTGTCAAAAGGTCACGTTATAAATATTGACTTGAAGTATAGTAATCCCAACAGCGCTTCTCTTTGTGCTGTCAAAACAGTCACGGCATAAATATTGATTTGAAGTATAGTATTCCAAACTACACTTCTCTTCATTCTATCAAAAGGCCATGTTGAAAATATTGACTTGAAGTATAGTATTCCCCACAGCACTTCTCTTCGTGCTGTCAAAACAGCCACGGCGTAAAAATTGATTTGAAGTACAGTATTCCAAACTGCACTTGTCTTCGTCCTGTCAAAAGGCCATGTTGTAAATATTGACCTGAAGTATAGTATTCCCAACAGCGCTTCTCTTCGTGCTGTCAAAACATCCTCGGCGTAATTATTGATTTTAAGTATAGTACTCCAATTTGCACTTGTCTTCGTCCTGTCAAAAGGCCATGTTGTAAATATTGACTTGAAGTATAGTATTCCCAACAGCGCTTCTCTTCGTGCTGTTTAAACAGCCACGGCATAAATATTGATTTGAAGTATAGTATTCCAAACTGCCCTGGTTTTCGTCCTGCCAAAAGGCCATGTTGTAAATATTGATATGAAGTATAGTATTCCAAACTGCACTTGTGTTCGTCCTGTCAAAAGGTCGCGTTATAAATATTGACTGGAAGTATAGTATTCCCAACAGCGCTTATCTTCGTGCTGTCAAAACAGCCACGGCGTAAATATTGATTTGAAGTATAGTATTCCAAACTGCACTTGTCTTCGTCCTGTCAAAAGGCCATGTTGTAAATATTGACTTGAAGTAAAGTATTCCCAACATCGCTTCTCTTCGTACTGTCAAAACAGCCACGGCGTAAATATTGATTTAAAGTATATTATTCCAAACTGGACTTGTCTTCCTCCTGTCCAAAGGTCACGTTATAAATATTGACATGAAGTATAGTATTTCCAACAGCGCTTCTCTTCGTGCTGTCAAAACAGCCACAGCATAAATATTGATTTGAAGTATAGTATTCCAAACTGCACTTGTCTTCGTCCTGTCAAAAGGCCATGTTGTAAATATTGACTTGAAGTATAGTATTCCCAACAGCGCTTTTTTCGTGCTGTCAAAACAGCCACGGCATAAATATTGATTTGAAGTATAGTATTCCAAACTGCACTTGTCTTCGTCCTGTCAAAAGGCCATGTTGTTAATATCGACTTGAAGTATAGTATTCCCAACAGCGCTTCTCTTCGTGCTGTCAAAACAGCCTCGGCGTAAACATTGATTTGAAGTATAGTATTCCAAACTGCACTTGTCTTCGTCCTGTCAAAAGGTCAGGGTATAAATATTGACTTGAAGCATAGTAATCCCAACAGCGCTTCTCTTCGTACTGTCAATACAGCCACGGCATAAATATTGATTTGAAGTATAGTATTCCAAACTGCACTTGTCTTCGTCCTGTCAAAAGATCACGTTATAAATATTGACATGAAGTATAGTATTCCCAGCAGCGCTTCTCTTCGTGCTGTCATAACAGCCACGACATAATTATTGATTTGAAGTATATTATTCCAAACTGCACTTGTCTTCGTCCTGTCAAAAGGTCACGTTATAAATATTGACTTGAAGTATAGTATTCCCAACAGCGCTTCTCTTCGCGCTGTCAAACGAACCACGGCGTAAATATTTATTTGAAGTATAGTATTCCAAACTGCACTTGTCTTCGACCTGTCAAAAGGTCACGTTATAAATATTGACTTGAAGTATAGTATTCCCAACAGCGCTTCTCTTCGTGCTGTCAAAACAGCCACGGCATAAATATTGATTTGAAGTATAGTATTGCAAACTGCACTTGTCTTCATCCTGTCAAAAGGTCACGTTATAAATATTAGGTAGAAGTATAGTATTCCCAACAGCGCTTCTCTTCGTACTGTCAAAACAGCCACGGCGTAAACATTGATTTAAAGTATATTATTCCAAACTGGACTTGTCTTCCTCCTGTCCAAAGGTCACGTTATAAATATTGACATGAAGTATAGTATTTCCAACAGCGCTTCTCTTCGTGCTGTCAAAACAGCCACAGCATAAATATTGATTTGAAGTATAGTATTCCAAACTGCACTTGTCTTCGTCCTGTCAAAAGGCCATGTTGTAAATATTGACTTGAAGTATAGTATTCCCAACAGCGCTTCTTTTCGTGCTGTCAAAACAGCCACGGCATAAATATTGATTTGAAGTATAGTATTCCAAACTGCACTTTTCTTCGTCCTGTCAAAAGGCCATGTTGTTAATATCGACTTGAAGTATAGTATTCCCAACAGCGCTTCTCTTCGTGCTGTCAAAAGTGCCACGGCATAAATATTGATTTGAAGTATAGTATTGCAAACTGCACTTGTCTTCATCCTGTGAAAAGGTCACGTTATAAATATTAAGAAGTATAGTATTCCCAAAAGCGCTTCTCTTCGTGCTGTCAAAACAGCCATGGCATAAATATTGATTTGAAGTATTGTATTGCAAACTGCAGTTGTCTTCGTCCTGTCAAAAGGCCATGTTGTAAATATTGACTTGAAGTATAGTATTCCCAACAGCGCTTCTCTTCGTGCTGTCAAACAGCCTCGGCGAAAACATTGATTTGAAGTATAGTATTCCAAACTGCACTTGTCTTCGTTCTGTCAAAAGGTCAGGGTATAAATATTGACTTGAAGCATAGTATTCCCAACAGCGCTTCTCTTCGTACTGTCAAAACAGCCACGGCATAAATATTGATATGAAGTATAGTATTCCAAACTGCACTTGTCCTCGTCCTGTCAAAAGATCACGTTATAAATATTGACTTGAAGTATAGTATTGCCAACAGCGCTTCTCTTCGTGCAGTCAAAACAGCCACGGCGAAATTATTGATTTGAAGTTTAGTATTCCAAACTGCACTTGTCTTCGTCCTGTCAGAAGGCCATGTTGTAAATATTGACTTGAAGTATGGTATTCCCAACAGCACTTCTCTTCGTGCTGTCAAAACAGCCACGGCGTAAAAATATATTTGAAGTATAATATTCCAAACTGCACTTGTCTTCGTCCTGTAAAAAGGTCACGTTAGAAATATTGACTTGAAGTATAGTATTCCCAACAGCGCTTCTTTTTGTGCTGTCAAAACAGCCACGGCATAAATATAGATTTGAAGTATAGTTTTCCCAACTGCACTTGTCTTCGTCCTGTCAAAAGGTCACGTTATAAATAATGACTTGAAGTATAGTAATCCCAGCAGCGCTTCTCTTTGTGCTGTCAAAACAGTCACGGCATAAATATTGATTTGAATTATAGTATTCCAAACTACACTTGTATTCATTCTATCAAAAGGCCATGTTGAAAATATTGACTTGAAGTATAGTATTCCCAACAGCGCTTCTCTTCGTACTGTCAAAACAGCCATGGCGTAAACATTGATTTGAAGTATATTATTCCAAACTGGACTTGTCTTCGTCCTGATCAAAGGTCACGTTATAAATATTGACTTGAAGTATAGTATTCCCAACAGCGCTTCTCTTCGTGCTGTCAAAACAGCCACGGCATAATTATTGATTTGATGTATAGTATTCCAAACTGCACTTGTCTTCGTCCTGTCAAAAGGCCATGTTGTAAATATTGACTTGAAGTATAGTACTCCCAACAGCGCTTCTTTTCGTGCTGTCAAAATAGCCACGGCATAAATATTGATTTGAAATATAGTACTCCAAACAGCACTTGTCTTCGTCCTGTCAAAAGGCAATGTTGTAAATATTGACTTGAAGTATAGCATTACCAACAGCGCTTCTCTTCGTGCTGTCAAAACAGCCACGGCATAAAGATTGATTTGAAGTATAGTATTCCAAACTGCACTTGTCTTCGTCCTGTCAGAAGGCCATGTTGTAATGATTGACTTGAAGTATAGTATTCCCAACAGCAATTCTCTTCGTGCTGTCAAAACAGCCACGGCGTAAAAATATATTTGAAGTATATTATTCCAAACTGCACTTGTCTTCGTCCTGTCAAAAGGTCACGTTAGAAATATTTACTTGAAGTATAGTATTCCCAACAGCGCTTCTCTTTGTGCTGTCAAAACAGCCACGGCATAAATATAGATTTGAAGTATAGTTTTCCCAACTGCACTTGTCTTCGTCCTGTCAAAAGGTCACGTTATAAATAATGACTTGAAGTATAGTAATCCCAACAGCGCTTCTCTTTGTGCTGTCAAAACAGTCACGGCATAAATATTGATTTGAAGTATAGTATTCCAAACCGCACTTGTCTTCGTCCTGTCAAAACGCCATGTTGAAAATATTGACTTGAAGTATAGTATTCCCCACAGCACTTCTCTTCGTGCTGTCAAAACAGCCACGGCGTAAAAATATATTTGAAGTATAGTATTCCAAACTGCACTTGTCTTCGTCCTGTCAAAAGGTCACGTTAGAAATATTGACTTGAAGTATTGTATTCCCAACAGCGCTTCTCTTTGTGCTGTCAAAACAGCCGCGGCATAAATATAGATGAGAAGTATAGTTTTCCCAACTGCACTTGTCTTCGTCCTGTCAAAAGGTCACGTTATAAATAATGACTTGAAGTATAGTAATCCCAACAGCGCTTCTCTTTGTGCTGTCAAAACAGTCACGGCATAAATATTGATTTGAAGTATAGTATTCCAAACTACACTTGTCTTCATTCTATCAAAAGGCCATGTTATAAATATTTACTTGAAGTATAGTATTCCCAAAAGCGCTTCTCTTCGTGCTGTCAAAAGAGCCACGGCATAAATATTGATTTGAAGTATCGTATTCCAAACCGCACTTGTCTTCGTCCTGTTAAAAGGCCATGTTGAAAATATTGACGTGAAGTATAGTATTCCCAACAGCACTTCTCTTCGTGCTGTCAAAACAGCCACGGCATAAAAATTGATTTGAAGTACAGTATTATAAACTTCACTTGTCTTCGCCCTGTCAAAAGGCCTTGTTGTAAATATTGACTTGAAGTATAGTATTCCCAACAGCGCTTCTCTTCGTGCTGTCAAAACATCCTCGGCGTAATTATTGATTTTAATTATAGTATTCCAATCTGCACTTGTCTTCGTCCTGTCAAAAGGCCATGTTGTAAATATTGACTTGAAGTATAGTATTCCCAACAGCGCTTCTCTTCGTACTGTGAAAACAGCCATGGCGTAAACATTGATTTGAAGTGTATTATTCCAAACTGGACTTGTCTTCGTCCTGTCCAAAGGTCACGTTATAAATATTGACTTGAAGTATAGTATACCCAACAGCGCTTCTCTTCGTGCTGTCAAAACAGCCACGGCGTAAATATTGATTTGAAGTATAGTATTCCAAACTGCCCTTGTCTTCGTCCTGTCAGAAGGCCATGTTGTAAATATTGACTTGAAGTATAGTATTCCCAACAACACTTCTCTTCGTGCTGTCAAAACAGCCACGAGGTAAAAATATATTTGAAGTATAGTATTCCAAACTGCACTTGTCTTCGTCCTGTCAAAAGGTCACGTTAGAAATATTGACTTGAAGTATAGTATTCCCAACAGCGCTTCTCTTTGTGCTGTCAAAACAGCCACGGCATAAATATAGATTTGAAGTATAGTTTTCCCAACTGCACTTGTCTTGGTCCTGTCAAAAGGTCACGTTTTAAATAATGACTTGAAGTATAGTAATCCCAACAGCGCTTCTCTTTGTGCTGTCAAAACAGTCACGGCATAAATATTGATTTGAAGTATAGTATTCCAAACTAAACTTGTCTGCATTCTATCAAAAGGCCATGTTATAAATATTTACTTGAAGTATAGTATTCCCAAAAGCGCTTCTCTTCGTGCTGTCAAAAGAGCCACGGCATAAATATTGATTTGAAGTATAGTATTCCAAACCGCACTTGTCTTCGTCCTGTCAAAACGCCATGTTGAAAATATTGACCTGAAGTATAGTATTCCCCACAGCACTTCTCTTCGTGCTGTCAAAACAGCCACGGCGTAAAATTTGATTTGAAGTACAGTATTCCAAACTGCACTTGTCTTCGTCCTGTCAAAAGGTCACGTATTAAATATTGACTTGAAGTATAGTATTCCAAACTACACTTGTCTTCGTCCTTTCAAAAGGCCATGTTGTAAATATTGACCTGAAATATAGTATTCCCAACAGCGCTTCTCTTCGTGCTGTCAAAACATCCTCGGCGCAATTATTGATTTTAAGTATAGTATTCCAATCTGCACTTGTCTTCGTCCTGTCAAAAGGCCATGTTGTAAATATTGACTTGAAGTATAGTATTCCCAACAGCGCTTCTCTTCGTGCTGTTTAAACAGCCACGGCATAAATATTGATTTGAAGTATAGTATTCCAAACTGCCCTGGTTTTCGTCCTGCCAAAAGGCCATGTTGTAAATATTGATATGAAGTATAGTATTCCAAACTGCACTTGTCTTCGTCCTGTCAAAAGGTCGCGTTATATATATTGACTGGAAGTATAGTATTCCCAACAGCGCTTATCTTCGTGCTGTCAAAACAGCCACGGCCTAAATATTGATTTGAAGTATAGTATTCAAAACTGCACTTGTCTTCGTCCTGTCAAAAGGCCATGTTGTAAATATTGACTTGAAGTATAGTATTCCCAACAGCGCTTCTCTTCGTGCTGTCATAACAGCCACGACATAATTATTGATTTGAAGTATATTATTCCAAACTGCACTTGTCTTCGACCTGTCAAAAGGTCACGTTATAAATATTGACTTGAAGTATAGTATTCCCAACAGCGCTTCTCTTCGTGCTGTCAAAAGTTCCACGGCATAAATATTGATTTGAAGTATAGTATTGCAAACTGCACTTGTCTTCATCTTGTGAAAAGGTCACGTTATAAATATTAAGTAGAAGTATAGTATTCCCAAAAGCGCTTCTCTTCGTGCTGTCAAAACAGCCATGGCATAAATATTGATTTGAAGTATTGTATTGCAAACTGCAGTTGTCTTCGTCCTGTCAAAAGGCCATGTTGTAAATATTGACTTTAAGTATAGTATTCCCAACAGCGCTTCTCTTCGTGCTGTCAAACAGCCTCGGCGTAAACATTGATTTGAATTATAGTATTCCAAACTGCACTTGTCTTCGTTCTGTCAAAAGGTCGGGTATAAATATTGACTTGAAGCATAGTATTCCCAACAGCGCTTCTCATCGTACTGTCAAAACAGCCACGGCATAAATATTGATTTGAAGTATAGTATTCCAAACTGCACTTGTCCTCGTCCTGTCAAAACAGCCACGGCGAAATTATTGATTTGAAGTTTAGTATTCCAAACTGCACTTGTCTTCGTCCTGTCAGAAGGCCATGTTGTAAATATTGACTTCAAGTATGGTATTCCCAACAGCACTTCTCTTCGTGCTGTCAAAACAGCCACGGCGTAAAAATATATTTGAAGTATAGTATTCCAAACTGCACTTTTCTTCGTCCTGCAAAAAGGTCACGTTAGAAATATTGACTTGAAGTATAGTATTCCCAACAGCGCTTCTTTTTGTGCTGTCAAAACAGCCACGGCATAAATATAGATTTGAAGTATAGTTTTCCCAACTGCACTTGTCTTCGTTTTGTCAAAAGGTCACGTTATAAATAATGACTTGAAGTATAGTAATCCCAACAGCGCTTCTCTTTGTGCTGTCAAAACAGTCACGGCATAAATATTGATTTGAAGTATAGTATTCCAAACTACACTTGTCTTCATTCTATCAAAAGGCCATGTTGTAAATATTGACTTGAAGTATAGTAGTCCCAACAGCGCTTCTCTTCGTACTGTGAAAACAGCCATGGCGTAAACATTGATTTGAAGTATATTATTCCAAACTGGACTTGTCTTCGTCCTGTCCAAAGGTCACGTTATAAATATTGACTTGAAGTATAGTATACTCAACAGCGCTTCTCTTCGTGCTGTCAAAACAGCCACGGCGTAAATATTGATTTGAAGTATAGTATTCCAAACTGCCCTTGTCTTCTTCTAAAAAGGTCACGTTATAAATATTGGCTTGAACTATAGTATTTCCAAGAGCGCTTCTCTTCGTGCTGTCAAAACAGCCACGGCGAAATTATTGATTTGAAGTATAGTATTCCAAACTGCACTTGTCTTCGTCCTGTCAGAAGGCCATGTTGTAAATATTGACTTGAAGTATAGTATTCCCAACAGCAATTCTCTTCGTGCTGTAAAAACAGCCACGGCGTAAAAATTGATTTGAAGTACAGTATTCCAAACTGCACTTGTCTCCGTCCTGTCAAAAGGTCACGTTATAAATATTGACTTGAAGTATAGTATTCCAAACTACACTTGTCTTCGTCCTGTCAAAAGGCCATGTTGTAAATATTGACCTGAAGTATAGTATTCCCAACAGCGCTTCTCTTCGTGCTGTCAAAACATCCTCGGCGTAATTATTGATTTTAAGTATAGTATTCCAATCTGCACTTGTCTTCGTCCTGTCAAAAGGCCATGTTGTAAATATTGACTTGAAGTATAGTATTCCCAACAGCGCTTCTCTTTGTGCTGTCAAAACAGCCACGGCATAAATATTGATTTGAAGTATAGTATTCCAAACTGCCCTGGTTTTCGTCCTGCCAAAAGGCCATGTTGTAAATATTGATATGAAGTATAGTATTCCAAACTGCACTTGTCTTCGTCCTGTCAAAAGGTCGAGTTATAAATATTGACTGGAAGTATAGTATTCCCAACAGCGCTTATCTTCGTGCTGTCAAAACAGCCACGGCGTAAATATTGATTTGAAGTATAGTATTCCAAACTGCACTTGTCTTCGTCCTGTCAAAAGGCCATGTTGTAAATATTGACTTGAAGTATAGTAGTCCCAACAGCGCTTCTCTTCGTACTGTGAAAACAGCCATGGCGTAAACATTGATTTGAAGTATAATATTCCAAACTGGACTTGTCTTCGTCCTGTCCAAAGGTCACGTTATAAATATTGACTTGAAGTATAGTATACTCAACAGCGCTTCTCTTCGTGCTGTCAAAACAGCCACGGCGTAAATATTGATTTGAAGTATAGTATTCCAAACTGCCCTTGTCTTCTTCTCAAAAGGTCACGTTAAAAATATTGACTTGAACTATAGTATTATCAAGAGCGCTTCTCTTCGTGCTGTCAAAACAGCCACGGCGAAATTATTGATTTGAAGTATAGTATTCCAAACTGCACTTGTCTTCGTCCTGTCAGAAGGCCATGTTGTAAATATTGACTTGAAGTATAGTATTCCCAACAGCAATTCTCTTCGTGCTGTCAAAACAGCCACGGCGTAAAAATATATTTGAAGTATATTATTCCAAACTGCACTTGTCTTCGTCCTGTCAAAAGGTCACGTTAGAAATATTGACTTGAAGTATAGTATTCCCAACAGCGCTTCTCTTTGTGCTGTCAAAACAGCCACGGCATAAATATAGATTTGAAGTATAGTTTTCCCAACTGCACTTGTCTTCGTCCTGTCAAAAGGTCACGTTATAAATAATGACTTGAAGTATAATAATCCCAACAGCGCTTCTCTTTGTGCTGTCAAAACAGTCACGGCATAAATATTGATTTGAAGTATAGTATTCCAAACTACACTTGTCTTCATTCTATCAAAAGGCCATGTTATAAATATATACTTGAAGTATAGTATTCCCAAAAGCGCTTCTCTTCGTGCTGTCAAAAGAGCCACGTCATAAAGATTGATTTGAAGTATCGTATTCCAAACCGCACTTGTCTTCGTCCTGTTAAAAGGCCATGTTGAAAATATTGACGTGAAGTATAGTATTCCCAACAGCACTTCTCTTCGTGCTGTCAAAACAGCCACGGCATAAAATTGATTTTAAGTACAGTATTATAAACTTCACTTGTCTTCGTCCTGTCAAAAGGCCATGTTGTAAATATTGACTTGAAGTATAGTATTCCCAACAGCGCTTCTCTTCGTGCTGTCAAAACATCCTCGGCGTAATTATTGATTT